>NW_026559192.1:0-74893 GCF_026930045.1 Uloborus diversus | reverse complement strand
ACCTGCATATAACATTTTTTTTTTTTTGGCCCCAACAAAATGTCTGCATAACGATAACCTGTCTATAACAATATTTTTTAGGTCCCAACAGTATTGTTGTAGACAGGTTTTACTGTAGTACCATCTTTTGCCCCAGAACAGATGAGAGGTTCTCTAACTATTTGTACCGGTTATCTCCATTTTTTTCAATTTTTTGGCACTTCCCTTTCCTTCTCACTGCCTCAACTATGCTACTTTTGAGAGAGTAATTTTTTCAATAGTTCTAAAGCAACAAATACTGTAAAAATATTTATTTTCGCAATCTCGTCATAATCACGAAAATTGAAGCCTTGAGAAATATTATTTTATTTTTCAAAAAAAATTCACAAAATTTTTAGCTTACGAAATCATTTTGCAAAAATTATGACTGACGAAAATAAGTGCCTTTACAGTAAAGGTTTATTTGGAACTAAATATGTCATTCTTGTGGAAAATATAATGCGGTTAAAAAAAAATCATCACACGAAAAGCATTTACATTTGATTCCAAAAGAGAACATAAATAAATAAAAATATTTTTGTTCATCTAAAATTGCTGAAAAACAAAAGTAAGAAAAATATTACAATGTAAGAAATCCTTGCTTTTTTTTCTATTTAGATTGATGGCTATTTTCTCAGGCGTAAAAAGAGGTAACATGTTTGTTTTTTAAGGAAAATAACAGATCAAACAAAAGTAAAAGTCATTTAATCTCTAATTATTATTATTTCAATTATTTTTATTGAATTTGAAAGAAGCACTAATATAAGTAGCACTAAGTTTGTTAGCCTGAAAACATCAGTTTCATTTATTACACCTCTTGTATTCTACCTGCTCCCCCCCCCCCTCTCCTCTCTCTAACATTCTTTTTCATAAGCTCACCTTTTAAATCTTTGCAAAAAGAAGAAAAAAAAAAAGGAATACACACAGAAAGAAAAGGAATGCTTTATAAACATTTTAGATTCAGTTATTCAATTTCAACCACTAGTGTAGAGAGTTTAAGAAAAAAAAATGAAATGTGGAAAAGTTGAGTTCTGGTGGGCAGCATACATGAGCAAAGTTTTGAGGAAAACAGAAAAAAAGGTATCCAGTTTTCATTTCTTTGGTGATTTTTAGAAGATGTTTTCCAAAGCAGTTAAAAATTTGCATCTTTATTTTTGGTATGTGAATGGATCTTTCTCAAATAAAAGCAAAGGAACTAAAATAAAAACTTTAGCATACAGTTGTTTCACTGATCCCATTTTTTTCTTTAGAAGATGATTTAATCATTATAATTTGGTGATTTTATTTCAATTTGAACATAAATATTGTGTTGCATATAAAAAACCTGTTTTTAAGAACATTACTTAAAATAGAGATCATTTTTTTATAACATCACCTGCTAAACCAATCAAAAATTGATAAATAAAAATAACATTGCGTATTTTAACCATGTTATTTGCAAGAAGAAAAATTCTAAATCAAAGCAGTTGGTTTTCTTTCCATCTTTTGTGCACTTAAGAAGTAAAGTCGCCATAATTTGCCAACTTATAAAGCTGTCATGAACCATTTATTACTTGTGGGTGCAAAATGATGGTAAAGTGGAATTACCAAAACATTAATCTCAGTGCATCAGATGTTGCGGGTAAAGTAGCCGAAAGAATCTAAAAAATTTTGGCCATTAATTATACCACTAATTTAGTAATGGCATTGATACCACATAACACATTAAATTAACTAAATAAAGAATAATAGAGTCCACCATGTTTGTAAATATTTTTTGGGTTTCATGATACGCACTACAATGCTTTAATACAAATAATCATGATTTACTACAAAGATTTAGAAATTTTATCTCTTATTTCAGTAACTACGTGCAAAGAAAAATAAATACCATTTCCCAGTCACCTGATCTGACATCATAACCAGTTTTCCCAGAACGACCAATACCGTCGGTAAAATCTAAAAAGGAAATGCTCTTATTTGATATCATTGCATCACAAAACTTATGTTTGAGTTCAGTAATATGAATTGAAAAGTGAATTGTTTCATGGAAATAGGGGGAAAATGAAAATAAGAAAGGTTAAGATATGCATCAAAACATACCATATATTTAAAAAAAATGATTTTAATTTCTTTGAGAAACTGCAATAAATATATTTAGTAAACAGCATTAGAAATCCGTTAAAAAAGTAACTGGTCCTGCAGACCGCAGGACCAGTTACTTTTCTGCTTGCTGCAGGTGCTACTTACTGCAGGAGCAGAAGATTTTCTGGTCTGCAAACAATGATTGGTCCCCTTAACACAAATGGTAGATAAAGATGAATTATGCTTTTACATAAATTTATTAGCATTTTATTTACATATGACTTGTTTTTCATAAGACTGAAAACTGATAGTGCATACAAGATAAAGTTTAAGTAAATGTAAAATCTTAAAACTAACTGTAAATCTTTACTAATAATAAAGCTGAAAGTCCCTCTGTCTGTCGGGATCTCTGTGACACTCATAGCGCCTAGACCGTTCGGCCGATTTTCCTGAAATTTGGCACAAAGTTAGTTTGTAGCATGGGAGTGTGCACCTCGAAGCAATTTTTCAAAAATTCGATGTGGTTCTTTTTCTATTAAAATTTTAAGAACTAAATTATCTTAAGAAGGATGAGCAAATTACGAAATTATCATAACGTGGAACTGCAACATGGGCACAAGCCAATTGGCGAGAAAATTCACCATACATTATTTGTAAATATACAGGTGAACCAAAAGACCTTTTAATTTTCTATTACCGGCAAAGCCATGCAGGTACCACTAGTGTAAAAATAAAAGTGTTAAAAAACAATGATTAACCACTAGTCTCGTGAACTACTGAATTCTATTTCAGTGGTCCAAAGCAATTTACACTGGTCTGGGATCAGCAGATCACCAATGAATTTTGAACACTGGTAAAAGTCGATAGGTATCAATAAGCAAAATGTTCTCAAAATAAAATAAATATTTGAGGTTTAGTTATAATATGGGCTTCAGAACACCTCTGTATAAATCAATCAAAACTATTGATGCTATTGGTTCTTCAACTATCAATAGTTCAATGCTATTGCATTCCTGGTGATAGTGTGTAAATAATAAACATACAAGAAATGAAATTCAGAGAAACCACTCACCTACACCTCTGCTATCAAGAGTTTTGCCTTTAAATTTCGTGTAGGCATCATTCGGAGAGATTTTCAGTGTTTCCACACTGTCACATTGATCCTGAAAACAAGAAGCAAATGGCTGTTAAATTTCCACTGTTTATTACTCACATTTTACATACTGTCAGCCCTGCTTAATTGGGTAATGGATAAATGAATACCCAGCTTATATGCATAAAACCTCACGGAACCGAATATTTCCCCATAGAGGCAATGTCTTAACCAGAGTTTCACCAAAAAAAAAACTTGTAAAATCTGTAGCCACGTAACATTAAAACTATATGGCATGAGTTCAGGACTTTGAAAAAGTGACTTGATATTTGGAGAGTCATGAAATCCGGGTGTCCCAATAACGAGATTTGACTGTATTTAAAAAAATTTTATTATTGTACACTTATTGGCAAAAAATCTTTAAGACGTCTTTTGACAAAATTGCAACTAAAACTTAACTACAAAAAAAATAAGATTACACGCTCTTCAAGATCCATATTGATACAGTCAAACCTCATTTATCTGAACATACTTAAAACAAATTACTACTACATTTGCAATCAGTCTTATTGTTGTTGTTTTTTGGATAAGATGAAGTACAGTTAAGATGAATTAATTTTAAGGGTCAGTTGAGTCCATTTTGACGAGGTTCGACCGTATTTGAATCAGTGTAAAATTCTTCACATGTGTTGATGGTTCCATTCATAAAAATCAACTAATACTCGGTACTGGGCATAGTAGTAAGTGGTCAAGTACTGGGTACAACACTACACATAACAACAGATGTGGCAACATAAAAACATACCACAAGAGCGTCCGACATCGACAGGGTCCCCTGCTCGGCTTCAGGCAAGTCATTGGTCTCATATACATCAGGCTGGTCATGTGCCTGGAAGACAGAAGAATCATTAAATGAAGTAATAACGTAAAGGAATACTTACCTTTGAATAAATGCAGCACAGTCCCATAAGTACTTGTACAAGGAGTATGAAAGGAACTTCTCATTAAGCCAGGATGAAAAGGCCAGAAAAAAGAAAAAAAAAAAAAAAAACATTGAGAAAAGTACGAGAAGTCGTTTTTAAATTCGTGGAATGGAGGACAAGGATAGTAAATTAAACTTCAATGATATTTTTCTTTTTTTTATCTATTCATTTGCAACTCAAAAACACTTCTCAGCTCTATCAATAAATTGGTTTTTACCTGCATAAAAAAATATTGAATCTTTCAGCAAAAAATATGCTGAAAAATTCCTCATTTCACTTCTTCATTGCTTGTAAATTTCTTCCCACAAGTTCTTTTTTTTTTTCATTTTGAGGAACAGGAAGTATTTACTCGGGACCAGGTCTAGACTATTGGGTGAATGATTCTTAGCATCAAAGCCTACTTCGTGCAGGGCAGCCAACAAAAGACGACTCTTGTGAACTGGAGCATTGTCATGCAGGAACAACACAACTTTCGTCAATATGTCCTCTTTTTTCTTTAATTGCTTCTTTAAACTGTTCTAATATTGAAGCAGAATATTCTCCTGCTATACAGACACCTTTATCTTTATAATCGATCAATAATACTCCTTCTGAATCCCAAAAGATCGCCCCCATGTGGTTTCCAGCTGATTGTGTCACCTTAAACTTCTTGGGCAGTGCTGTTCCTTTTTTGTGCCACTGTATGGAGTCTTGCTTAGACTCAGGTTAATAAGGATAAACACGAGTTTCAACCCCGTTAGTGTTAACAATCCGGGCCAATACACAATCTTTAAGAGGTCTTCACGTTTTCAATTTTCTTTTCAATTGAATTGCTTGATTGGCGATTGTTCAAAGTCTAATGATGCAGTTAAGATAAAACTTGGTATTTATACTAATGGAGAGTCACAAAACACCTGATGGCTAAAAATATCCCCACCACTTATTCCCATCCTCGCCATTCCGCAAAATTAAAAATGTGCCCTCGTATGTAACCATATGTTGTGTAATTATTTACTACTTTGTTGAGTATATGCAGTGAAGATGGAACCATATGAAAAAGGCTGTTCACCAAAAATCAATAGCAGATACTCAGCAGATTAATCATGATGACTTAAACATTCAGACCTACTCATAAAAACCCGGCATTTTGTTGACTTTGTTACTTGCTATGCTGCACTGCTGACTAAACTTAAGGTTCTGACCAATTAAAACAATTAATACATTTATTCAATAACTTTTTCTTTTTGCTGATGATAGACCAGGGGTCGATCCAGGTTTTATTTTTTGGGTCCCCATTTTGTGAAAAGGCAAAATATTTTTGTAAAATTTCGTTATTTTTGTGAAAAAGCAAAATATTTTTGTGAATTTTCTTTATTTTTGTAAAAAAGACCTTCTCGTGATTTTTTTCTTGGAAAAGATTATATTAAAGCATTTCTAGCATTGTAGAAAAGCCCTAGACAGGTTTCAGGGGTGATTGCAAGTTCTTGAAGAATACCTGAAAGCTGTCAAGAGAAAATGCGCTGGGGGAGGGGGGAAGTAAGACCCTTAACATTTTATTCGTAATTTGACACATACATTACATTTATTGCTTTTTACAAATATACATATGCAAGGCACACTTTCTTAAGGTGAAAGTCTCACAACAGATTTCCTGTTGGCCCCTCTCAAATACTTTAAGAGCAATGAAAATTGCACATGCTGCTGAACGTAATGATAACTCCTAATAAATACAATATGAACAGACTCAAAGATATCACATATTTCTTAACACAGAAGTGAAATACTCATTAAAGATTCCATATATGTGTTTGAAAAACTTAAAAGTAATTAAAACCCAAAATAATACTGCACCAGCATTCAGCGTTTAATTTTTTGACTTTTGACGTTCTTACAGAGTAGGTATTTCGTTTAAAACTTTGCAATTTAATGATGTTAATAAATATATAAGAAATTTTATTTGTTTGCCTCTTAACAAGGTACAGTAAACATCAAAAATGCAAAAAATTCGTTTACCATGGCCGATGTAAGGAAATCAAGATCTTCAAAACAAATAAAAATATAAAAACAGCATGTAAAATAATTTTATTTTAAGTAAAGTTATTTTAGAATTGGATTTTGAAAATCAACACAAATTAATACTAAATATATATTGCGTAATCAAAGAAAAATTTAAGATTTTCCTGAAAATAAGCTACCAATCACAAGTGTCCCTCTCCCGTCCCCCCTCTGACGCTCTCAAGCAAAAACACCTCACGCAGCAAGCAAAAAGATAAGATGGGGGAAGGTTGAAGAGGCTCCCGCGTAGATGCGTACACATTTGCGGTTAAAAAATATTGTGAAAAGGCTGCCTTTTTATAAATTTTTGTGAAAGGGCTGCTTTTACGACGCGGAATTTTGTGAATGGGGCCGCTTTTGCGATGGGGGAATTTTGTGAATGGGGCCGCTTTTGCCATGCGGAATTTTGTGAAGGGGACGCAAAGCGGCCCCAAGTTGGCGCTGGATCGACCCCTGTAGACCTCTAGATAAAAATAGCTTGCGTTTTAAAACAAAATCAAAAAACACTTGACATATCCCACCTTTGTAGGGAATTTTTTCTGGTTGCCCATAAACTAGTAGAAGAAAAATTTATGGCCTGTGCTAAGAACTTCGATTTGTTAGTCAGTAAATTACCCGAAATTTGAAAATGTTGGCAACATTTTAAATTATTTTCAGTAAGTTACAACCCTATACTCAGGGCTAAGGCAGAAATACATGAAATACACCGCCAACTCAGTCATTTCAGACGAGGACTGCAGTTTCTTGTAGCACTCATCAGCCCGGCTTAGGAAGTGACTGAGCATTAGTTGGCTGACTGAGTTGGCGGTGTATTTCAAACATTTTAAATGTTTTAGCCAAAGAATAATTTTAACAAATCAGCAAAGCAAATAAAGCATAATGTTAAAAAACTTTAAAATGCAAACATCTCAAAATACAGAACAGGATAAACTTGAGAATAAAAAGAAACTTATTTGGCTGGGTTTCTCTCCCCCCCCCCCCCCCCTTAAAAGAATTATCAACTATCTTTTGACATAATTTTGAGGATCAAGGGTTTTTTTTTTTTTTTTTTTGTCAGTGGAAATTTCAGGGAAAATATAGCTATGTAATACACATTGTAACAACTCAATTTTTAATTTTTTTTAAATAATAAAAAAAAAACCTGGTTTTACCCGCTATCTCAAAATTTTCATCTCCAGTCAGACCTATGAAATGTTCATATGTTGATGATTTAGTCGGTGTAGCTTCAACATAATCCCCGGGTTGACACCATTCTTTTTTCTCGCCTCTTTTTCGTCATTATTTGCGAAGTTTATTTGTTGTCCAGTGTTTTAGATGTCTTTTACAGCTTCTATTGTAATTTTGTGTCCAGGTTTTTTGTTTTTAGCTTTTACTGTCACAAAACATCGCCAACACCAGGATTATAATAAAGCTGCTTTATTCAGTCCAGTAACACAACAAAGGAAGGGACTATTTTGATACTCTAAGGAGTTTGGCAGTCTTAAAATTTTCTTGGGGAATTTCTTTAGGTTGATGATCAGGGTTTGCCAATATATATCTTGATACATATCACGATATGTATCTGATATTTATCTTTATCATATCATACATATCTAGCGATGTAAAATACCTGGATATTTATTTTTAGGGGTAAGTATCCAGGGTATATACCCGGGAAAAATACCCAAAATGGGTATTTACCTGGGTATTTATTTCAAAAATTTATATTCAACTAAAATACTTTTCTGTTTTGAATTCCACTATGTATATATGTATACATAACCAACCATATACAGAATAACAAATTTTTGCCCAAAAACAGTATTTTGATCACATATTTAAAGAATTATTGGGTGAAACAACTTAGCAATCTAATATGATGTTCACATTAAATGTGTTAGATATGCCTAATCAATGTCCCCATCTTTCTTTTTTGTTTTTCACTTTTCAAAGCAAAATTTAAAGTTTTACCAGTACAAATACAAAGTGAGTGTCAAACTAATGCCTCCTAAATACTAAATGCCTATTGCGTTCTCCCTTTTAACATAGAGCAAAATGATCCCAGTAAGCATAATTTCGGTCTTCTGGCTACTGCCAACTATCGAAGGTCGAAAGCATTAGAAATTAAAAGCAGAGAAAATAATTTGTTAACTTCTAAATTTAAATTTTAAAATTAACCAATAAACGATTTGATTTGAATTGTTTGGATCTATCGATCGTCAAAGCAACACCATCTATGTATTGCCGTCAGGTGGTAGCATTGTTTGTGTACTGGCGGAGGATCCATTTAAAGCAAATGTGATAGGCATTTAGTATTTAGGAGGTTTTGGACAAACTGATTACAACTCAAAGCCAAAACTAACTATTAGCATGATATTATGAAAAATCAAAGATGAAACGTTGTGCTAGCACCATCTATGTGACAAAATTAAACTTAAATCCCTTTGTTTAAATTTTCTTCATGAAGTACCAGGGAGCAAATGCAAATGAGCAAGGCAACAGAAAACAATATTTTGATTTTTTTTTTTTGCTTATTAATGTGAAAACTGTTTCTATTAGAGACGTACCAAGTACTCGGTAACTACTCGGTACTCGGCCAATTTGCCGAGTACTCGGTACTCGGCCAAATTTTGATCAGATACTCGGCCAATACCGAGTAGTTGCAAAAAATTGAATATTGTCCAAGACAGATATTAAAATTTATAAAAAAGCGCAAGCATATTTAATATTCTGCAATCATTTACAAGTCAATTTTAAATTTTGTGAATAATGAAGTTTTTAATGCTTTAATGGAATAAATCTTTATTTTAATGTCCCCCAAAGTTAATGAAACTTATTTATTAAAAATTGTGCAAAAAAGGTAAGTATAGAAAATATGGAATTTTTACATAAACAATAGATTTTTGCTACAAACAAAAATTAGTTATAAGAAATATAAAAAATCTTTTGCTTAAAAAAGGGAAATAAAACAACATTAAAAGCAAAGTGCAGGAACACTGCAGACACATGTTTTGGTGTTACAGGAAATTCCTTTTTCAATGCACAAAATGTGAGCTCGTAGATTTAAAGGCATCCAACAAAAGTCAGATCTTTTTGGCGAATGCCTTTACATTCTTTAGCTCACATTTTATGCACTCATAAAGACGTTCCTTTGTAGCGCAGAAACACGTGTGTGCAGTGTTCCTGCACATTTGCTTTATTTGCTTTTAAAAATTATTTATGTTTGGCGGACTAGAACTAAAATAGATTGGTATAGTTTGTCTTAATTCCAACTTGATCAATCATACCTTTTATTTATTTATTTTTAATTTTAAAAATAATTTTTTTTGTAAACTTTTTGATGTAAACAAAATTTTTTAAATAATGTGAAATTAAATTTCAGCAGGAATTTAGTTTTAAAAACTTTTATATGGACAAAGAGGTCTATACTACTATTCCAATAAGCTCAAAATTGATCACATGTGTGTCAGTGGTTCTTCTTAAAACATAATTGGTACTTGTTAATTCGGCCGAGTAGTGAAATGCCGAGTACTCGGTAACTCGGTACTCGGCCGAGTACTCGGTACTCGGCTTAAGTGCTACTCGGTACATCTCTAGTTTCTATATTTGCCACTAGAGACGTACCGAGTACTCGGTAACTACTCGGTACTCGGCCTACTCGGCCAATTTGCCGAGTACTCGGTACTCGGCCAAATTCTGATCAGCTACTCGGCCAATACCGAGTAGTTGCAAAAAATTGAATATTGTCCAAGACAGATACTAAAATTTATATATAAAAAAAAGAGCAAGCATTATATTCTGCCAATCATTTACAATTAAAAATTTATAAGTCAAATTTAAATTTTGAGAATAATGAAGTTTGTAATGCTTCAATGGAATAAATCTTTATTTTAATGTCCCCAAAGTTAATAAAACTTGTTTTTTTAAAAATTATGCAAAAAAGGTAAGTATAGAAAATATGGAATTTTTATATTAAAAATGGTCTTTTGCTACAAACAAAAATTAGTTATAAAAAATATATAAATACCTTTGCTTAAAAAATTAAAGGAAATAAAACAACGTTAAAAGCACAGTGCAGGAACACTGCAGACACGTGTTTTGGCATTACAGAGAATTCCTTTTTCAATGCACAAAATGGGAGCTCGTGGATTTGAAGGCATCCGACAAAAGTCGGATTTTTTAGTCGAATGTCTTTACATTCTTTAGATCACATGTTATGCACTGAAAAAGACGTTCCTTGTAACGGGGGGGGGGGGGGGGGGGGGAACACGTCTCTGCAGTGTTCCTGCACATTTGTTGTATTAAAATTATTTATGTTTGGTGGACTAAAACTATAATTGATTGGTATACAGTGAAAGCCCTCCTAACCGACACCCCTCTTATGCGGACAATTTTTAATTCCCCAGTTCCAATGCAAATAACATTATTAAACCCCTGTCCTGCGGACACCTCTATATTGTGGACAAAAAAAAATTGTCCTGTTAGTGTCCGCATTAGAGGGATTTTACTGTAATTTGTTTTAATTCCAACTTGATTAATCATACCTTTTATTTATTTTTAATTTTAAGAATAATTTTTTGGTAAAATTTTTGATACAAACAAAATTGTTTATATAATGCGTAATTAAACTTCAGCAGGAATTTGTTTTAAAAACTATTATATGGACAAGGAGGTCTATACTACTATTCCAATAAGTTCAAAATTCATCACATGTGTGTCGGTGGTTCTTCTTAAAACATAATTGGTACTCAGTACTCGACCAAAGTGCTACTCGGTACGTCTCTACCTTTTATTTATTTATTTTTAATTTTAAAAATAATTTTTTTGTAAAATTTTTGACACAAACAAAATTGTATATATAATGCGCAATTAAATTTTAGCAGGAATTTAGTTTTAAAAACTATTATATGGACAAGGAGGTCTATACTACTATCCAATAAGTTCAAAATTCATTACATGTGTGTCGGTGGTTCTTCTTAAAACGTAATTGGTACTTGATAACTCGGCCGAGTAGTGAAAGGCCGAGTACTCGGTAACTCGGTACTCGGCCGAGTATTGAAAGGCCGAGTACTCGGTACTCGGCTACTCGGCCAAAGTGCTACTCGGTACGTCTCTATTTGCCACGTTATCACTTACACAGCAATAAATTAAATAAATAAATAACATCATAGTCTTAATAACTTCTCAGTAAATTCTTCCAAGCATCTCTCATGCTTCCTTTTTTTCTTTTTCATTTTGGATATGACTAACCTAGATTGTGATTTTGAAATCCTGAAGTTCATCATTGAAATGCTTATACTTGTCCAATTATGACATTAAAAAGAAAGATTCTTTGGTTCACGATATGTTTTCTTTCATAATTTCATCAAGTCTTCCAATAAATAATATTATAAACTGTGTAATGCATATTTATGTATCAGTTTTTACCAATTATTTCATATTTAAATTTTTGAAAAAAAAAATTTCCGACTCACTTTTTGCATTTTTTTGGAAAATACCCAGTTTTTGGGTATTTACCCAGGCCTTGGGTAAATACCCAAAAAATATTTACCTACCCACTGGGTATTTACCCGATCCACATCACTATATATATCTGATGTGATCTGATATTTATCTTTATAATATCATGAAATTTTGATATTTATTTTTTTAACTACAGTATTTTCAATATAAAAAGTGTATTAATCATAGTAATATTGATCATTTATTATTAAAAATAAGAAAAAAGTTTATACACTATGTTTTTGTGATATATTAATACATTATTAACCCGGGAGAACTCGCGGTACTTTTCGTCACACGAACGCTCGCGGGGGGGGGGGGGGGGGGGCTCCGTAGGCCCGGAGTGGTTATTTCAGTAAATTAAGTTTGCAAAATAGAAAAAAAAAATGTGCTTTCAACACTGAATTATAAATAGATAAACAGCCTCTAAAATATGTTTTAAAAAGTAAGGTTTAAGAAAGTTTTAAGGTACATGAATCTAAATCTTCTCCTAAGCATTACTGATGATCGCTTTACTGTTCTGTGTCAACTTCTTCTTCATCATCTTCATTAAGGGAGTTCTAATCAATTGAAACCTCAACTAACAAGGTCTGCAACCTCTTCATTTCATCTTTGCAGCTTAAATAGCGATGCATTTCACAACATCTTCCTTTACATTCACAATCTGAAATGAAAAGCGTGTGAGCGTTCGCTCCGGGCCTCTGAGGCCCAAACCTGAATTTTCTGGGGAAAAGGGGAAATGTACATTCCTGAAAAGCATGTGGTCAGTATGTAGGTCACCTCCAACGCAGCTACTGTGGATCTCATTCATTTCTGTTGAAAGGGTGATTTTTGGCAACATAGTTCTGTAATGACCGGGCCTGAGAGGCCTGATGCGAGTTCTCCCGGGTTAATACAAAGTAGTATACAGGGGGTGATTGTGAGTTGATCAAAAAATACCTGAAAGTTTCAAAGCGAGAACGGGAGAGGGGTAATCTTTGGCCCCTATTACTTAAGTGCACCTTTGCCATAGTTTCTGAGTCAAAAGATTGCGTTCACATTTAATTAAGTTTTTAATGGATTACAAAGTCACTTTTAAGCTGCTATTATACAAATTATCTTGACATTTGTCCACCTTAAGGGATAGTTGTCCATCTTAAGGCTCTTGCAGATATATTTGATGAGTATTATATAATTTAAAATAAATTGCGGAGGTATGGAGACAAAAGCATAACGAAAAAAGAACATAATTCCAGTATTTTCAGACATGAAAATACCGGAAATACGTCCGAAAATACCGGAAATTCGGTAAAATACCGGACCACAATCACCCCTGAGTATAATATGCCTTTTTTACTTGTATTTTATATTCATAAAATTATTACTAATGAAGCAGTTTTAATTCATACTAAAAGTGTCTAATTAAATATTAAACATTGCTCGGAAAAAAAGAAAATGTCTCATGACTGTGCACCGACTCATGTATATCATTTATTTCTGAATCATATAACTGAGAAAAATGAGTAAAATAGCTAATGCTAAATTAACTCTATTAAAATTGATAGAAATGTAAAATGAAATATTATATAAATATTGAAAGAAGCCTTGATTTTAAGTCTACAAATTGTAATTACAACCATAAGAAAATAAAGAGTGATTTGAGGATGCATTTACTATTATTTTGAAGACTTGAGTTTGTGTTAATTGAAAATATCGGATATATATATCCAATATATCTCATATATATCAAAATATCGGATATTTTCGATAATATCATGATATTTTTGACCCCAGTTGCTATTCAATAACCATTAACAAATAGATATTTCTCCACTCGTCGGTTGCATCCACAAAAGAAAAATATTAATTGCACATACATTATGGTCATTATACAAAAAACATAGGTTTTTGAAGTTGGAATTTATGAAAAAAAAAATCTTCAACTTTTTAAAAGTCAATTTATATTGTTCCTTTTAGGCACCTTTTTACTCTTACATAGCTGGTCCATGGGTGGAGTTAAGGGGGGCTTAAAGGGGCTAAGCCCCCTCTTGACAGCTTATTAGCTCCCCTAAATGAAAAAGTACAGAAATTTAAAAGCTTCCTTCCACACATTTTTTTTTTCAAAAAATATTTTTTTCCTTGCAAATCCAAAGAGAGTTAGATGACTAAAAATAACCTTTCTTAACATCCCAAAGAGAACTTCAACATATGTTATTAGGATTAGCCCTTTAGAGCTTCAGAATTTGCTATTCTCTAGTATCGATGGATGTAACACGCTTTTTGTCCTTCCTTTGACGTCACTAAGGATATCTTTCCTTTAAAGCAATAAATTGCACATAAAATTCTCGTATTAAAAATTATCTTTCCTTTTATTAGTTTGCCCGATTTTATTTCTTGTAAAAAGCCTTTATATAAAACTTAAGGGAAGACAGGCAATGGCAGCAGTTTCAATGTCACATATTCAACAAATACTATAGGAAGAAAGCAACAAAACATATAAAGAAATGTATGTTTAATGTGTTCATGAAACCGGGAGGGGGAGGGGGTGATTCCCCAAATGAGGGCCCTGGGGCTTACTCCCCCCTACAGACAAAAATCTAACTCTCTCCATGAGCTAGTCATATTCTTTATTGAATATTTTGTAACTTTCTTTTGTAGCTAAAATTTTGGACCTGAACAGAGGGTAGCGGATAGTAAAATATATTTTAATTGTTATTTTTAAAAACTTTTCATTTAAATAATCTTGCATATATTGTATGAGGAATACGATTTGAACTGATTAAAATGTACACATCTTTCTTAAAATGAATTTTTATAAAAAGTTGTATGCTCCATTTCCAATTGTATTGCATATCTTCCATTACATCTAACAGAGGATACAAATACTGATGTTTTGCTATGCACATTGAGTCGATTTAGGGTTAAAGCCAACATGTTATTTAGAATTTACTAAAAAAAATAATTCAATTTTAACTATTAAAAAAAATATTGTACAAACAATCCTTTCCTTTTTAAACCAAGAATGGAGGCTACACAAAGTTAAGGACCTAGTTGACTTCAAAGAGAATAATGCTGAAATTCTTTCACACTAAGTTGTTTAGTTTCACTATGAAGACCCAGAGTTGAAAAGGGCTAACTTGTGATTCTAAACCTCTGTAATGAGCCGCCAGTACTGCTGTCTATAGAAAATTCTAATACTTAATTAAACCCCGAACGGAGGATACAAGAAAGAATGATAGTGATTCAAAAGATTATGAATGCTACATATTTTTTCATTTTATAATTCTTTTAAACTATTTAAAAAAATCAAATGATACAAATTTCACTATTAAATCCGTTATATATATATTTTTTTTGTATTGAGTGAATAAATGAAAAAGTACATGAGAGGAAATGTGTTGGGACATGTAACGGCATACAAGTATCCCTCTGTTCAGTGGAAAAAAAAAACATTAAAAAATTATAACATTATAAATTTGTATTGATCATTTTCAGAATTAGTTATACTTTTCTAAATCTCATAAAAAGTGTTTAAAAATATATATTTTTGAAGCTAACCACCCTGGACTTAAAAAAAGTGCGTTTTTGGTAGAATGACCCATTAGTGCCACACATTGAAACCAAGGAAAGAAAATCGCCAAACCCTCAATTTTCAAAAATGTCTCTAAAGAAACAAGAGCAGTGAGTGAAACAATAAAATTAATTAATTACCCACTAAAGCAAAACTGAGTATTTAGCAATATTTTTAAAAAAAACACACAAGCTATTAAATAAATATTAAAGTTGAGCAGCAATAGGAGATTAAATTTTCATTGCTTGGATCAAATAATTAACTATTGTTTCAGTCGCACAGGGTAAAAACAAATCACTCTGTAAAAAAGATCAAAGAAGCAACAGCAACACATATTTTGAAGAATCGTTAGTTTTTTAAATGCACCTAAACAAAACTTTAAATTTTGTGTGAAGATTTAAAAGGTTCCGGCTAATTTTAAACTGTTTTGAAAGAAAAAGTGCGAGAAATCCCGAACCTAAGTGAAAAAGCTACTTCATTCCATGTTGATGACATTTAATAAAATATTCAATGGGAAGTGAAAGAAACTTACGATTCCAGGAAGGTCAGCATACTTAGGATTGGCCATGTTCAATACTTAATTAGCTTACTGCACTATCAAATTAAAATTTTTAATTAAAAAATTAAAATTTCATGGAAAATTCTAAAACAACACATAACAAGACAAATAGAAACAAGATGAATTGTCGTCATGCATGACGTCACGCAGAGGAACAGTTAACGGTTACAGGGAAGTTAGCATGTACAGCCACTGAGCGGAAGTGAAACTGGAGCGAGGTATGTCGCCTCAAAAATATTTTAAAATACATGCATATTTTCTCAACTAGAGTCCCTATTCGCAACTCCAACAAACTATAGGGGGCACTGCAGCCACTGTCTAATGGCGGATGAAAAAGGTAAAACAAACCCACGCAGTAGCGTAGAAAATGCTAATAAGCCTAGTAATTTTAGTTTGTATGCATGATTTTTTTGCTTCATTCTTTTAAATTTAATTTTTCAAGTCCTGTGGATATTCTAGCCCACGTAGAAAGAGATGAGAATTCAAGAAGCATTACTAAACGTCAGAAATTAATGCAAATCACGTAGTTCGTAGTTCTAAGCAGCTATTTCCACGATGTTGAATTTGATATTTATCAATTCTTGATGGAACTACATTTTCATTGTGCCCATAAGACTGACAAGAATAACATTAAATGCTAGATAATTTAATTATATGACATTACGAATTATTACCAAAAGAGGAAGATGATACTTCTTTATCTTGTTTGGCTAGAGCTCATTGTTTTGCATTTGTAGCTGAGTTATTTTTCTCAAATTGCCGAATCGGTTACCTTAAAATTTTTCTGTTTTGTATGTTCTAATTTCTGAATTATGATTTAATTCTGTCATGGTGTGCAAATCATCAACAAAATTCTCACGGATATATGATGGTAGTTTTCTTTTTTATTGATCTTCCATACTCTTTAATCTTATAGAATTCTGCAATCTTTCTACCATTTTACTCCACTAATGATAAAAAATTTAAATGTTTTAACTGACATGCAAAATATGGCCTAGTGTTTTTCGCTCGCATAATACTAAAACTATAACCCTAAACAAATGTTTAGCGGAACTCTTCAGCTCATTATGTAAGCAATAAAGTAAAGTTGGCGAATTCTTTCTCGGTTAAACATTTTTATTCCGTTCTACGATAATACATTCAAGAAAATATTTTGCATACTGTCCATTCTAACTAAATGCTGCTTGATGCAGTAAAATAAGGTTAGTTAAATTATTTATTTTTAAACTAGGCGGAGATGCAAGCCCTAATTCTTCTGCTTATGTTATTAAATCCTTCTTCCGAGCTTAAGGTTAAAAAATAAAATAAATAAAACAATATTCTTACAAATTCACACAAAACAATAAAAAAATAATTTACCTGGCATAACGTTATCCTCTTTCAAAAAAAAAAAAAAATGCTTCGAACACACGAGCATTTTTTTTTTTTTTTTTTTCGCATGCAAATGCGAAGTTTGTCAATCCAAGAGTTTTCTTGTGTTTACGACTTCGCCATTTCTGACAATCAACTTACTTTTTAGAAGAAAATAATGAAAACTAACATTATTTTGAGAAGCTCGAGAATGCCATTAAGGGACGAAACAATTCCTGTTGCTGAAAGCAATCTAAGACACATCGAATGCGTTAATGAATACTCATAAACAAACTGGCTATGTTTACCAACAGACATACGTGGAACGCAATGTTTTACCTTTTTCTTTAATTTTGTAAATCACCGCAAAGTAGCGTATTCGAGCGCTGGAGTTGCGAATAGGGCCTCTATTTTCAACAGGTAAAACATAATTAGGTTCAATAGGACGTACACCATCAGTGGTTGATCATGCGGTTTCTTTGAGTCCCCAGGCGCAACCTGATCCGGAGGCCATCTAATTGACACAACGAAAATGATATAGTTTTCTAATATTTACAATATCTGGAGAAGCCTTAAAAACGCGACTATAGGCCATATTTATTGACGTTTGAGTGAGGGATGGAGCTCAGGAACTGCCTCCAATCGATTTATTTTTAAAACAATCGATCGAAATCAATTCTGTCTCCCCCGTTTCCCAATTTTCGAAACTAGTTACAAAAACGCAACTGTAGACAAACTTTACGGTATATTAAAATCTGATGAAAAATGTCGTGAGATATTTGCTTTTGTTGACTATGGTACAGTTTTAGTACATTTCTGACTAATTACTCACATTCAGTCGAAAAAAAAAATGAAGTTGCGTTATTATTATAGTTTAGGACCCTGGCTTTCGATTCCGACCCTGAAATAATTTGAAACTTTACCCACACCCCCTCCAGAGCAGCTTTTCTTTGTACTATTCTCACCCTCTCATTGCAGGTGAGAATTGTAAAGCACATGTTTCAACGTTTTCCTATAGGTTTTGGTGGTTTGCACCATACTCTACTCCTCTTATATTTTAACGGGAGAATTGTAGATGAAGTTATGCTGAAAATTGAACTTTGGAGAATCAAGTAAATCATAAAATCGAGATAAAACAAAAACTTTATTTTCTTGATAATTTTTAAAGATGGATACCAAATCTTGTCATTTTTTTCAGGCCACTGCCAAAACTTACCTTGCTCCAACATTGTTGAAACTTCAAACTCACTTGCATCTTCACTCGTGATTTCTCCTGGGTACTTTTTCCACTGATAACTCAACTCACTCTTTAAAATTTCCACTAATTACTGTACCACACTCACCCTCCAAATTGTAAACTTTACACATTTGTAACTGTAGCAACATATTTTATTTTTGAATGAAAGTTGGAGGTAACTTTTCTTTATGTAATATGAAAGCGACAGGTACATATGAAATTGTGATTCCTTCTGCACTAAACGTTCACAAACACAAATTTCCGAGCTACCTACAAACACGTAGTATCAGTTGCTCACCACAAATAAATTCTCAATCACCAGGTTATTCGTCTCCGGGCCGTTTTGACTGTGATAACAACTCTCTCATTACCAGAGAAGGTTGCGCAATAGTTCTTATTTAAATTGGGCTAGCCCAGAATGCACTATGATCGCTTATTACGTCAAAACTGGGGTTTGTATCATTCTCACCCTCTAAACCATTCTTACCCGCTTTTACGGTCACTAATAATGGGTTAGACCGGTTATAGTTTATACACATTTTACATTTTGGTTTTTGTTACATTTGTTAGTTTATATTTTTTGTTACCGATGTGACGTACCAAAAACAAAATATCATCGGACGCAAGTATTATTTTCCTATTAAATATTTTTTTATTACTAAAAAATAAATAATACACAATAATAAAATCTTAAATTTCTTTTCGAAATTTATCAACTATACCCAACGTGAGTCAAGTCGATGCACAAATTATTAAACTGTTACGCTGACGTAATAAGAAGCCAAATGAAGTTTTTAAGTATTGTTTTGAAAGAAGATTGTAACAAAATATTTTATTCGAGAGAGATGCTAAAAATAAATTTGATTTAGTTAATGTAAATAAAGTATGGCTATCTTCTCCGAAATTCCGAAATACGCTCTTTTAAATATTTCCAGAGTAATTTCACAAATGACTTTTACGGGCCCCCTCCATATTATATACCCTTACCTCCCTACGTATATTTCGCTGATTTGGACCCCCACCAGTTGGGCGCCCTGGCCAACAGGTGTACCTTCTCTCCCCTCCCTGTGCACGGCCCAGCGTATTACCAATTCAAGAAAATCCCGTCATAATATGACGGGTGTAAATTTCTTGATTATTTCCATTCTTCTTCCATTTGTAGAAACAAGAAACCCAGCGAGTAGGTACTTATTGCAATTCAATGATTGCAAAAAACATAATTTGAATTCAAGACGTCGAAATTCAAATGCGAATCATGGATGCTTTTTTTTTGGGGGGGGGGGGGGTCATTTTTAAGCAATTTAGGAAAAATAAAATAACCATTAAAATTTGTGAGTCTAAGTATTACTCGGTTTCAACGAGAGCTAAGCGCAATGTACCAACTTATACCGAAATAACACCATTATGTTAACTAAAAAACGGAAGGGAGGGGGGAATCAGCGATTATCAGAAACTTCTGTAAGAAAAAATAATGTCTTCTATTCAAGGAACACAAATTTTGGTTTAATATGATATAATTACATAAACACCCTACGTGACATTTGAAAGCAAACTATAAAAATTTACTTTCGTGCGCAAGAAAACATTTATTTTTCGGAAAACTTGCAATCAAAAAAAGACAGCAATCGAATAGTTATAACTAGGCAGCAGGAAAAATTCAGCAGCGTAAAAAGAACGATGAGTAGGAGCATTGCGTCAAAAAGAAGTACTTTTTCCGATCCTTTTGAAACAATTTCGTTTTTAACTTAAAAAAGTGTGATTGCTCACCTAAATCTCAAGGCTGTTTAATTAAGGAAAAGGCTTTTTTCTTTCATTAAAGTACCAAGATTCTGAACGCTATTACAAGACAACACTCACTGGACAGTGCCCACCGCTTATTAAAATCACATTCGTTCGATGGACATTTGATTTTATAAAGCGGCTGATTTTATTACCCGGCATTCAAAAAAATGAAAGGTTTTGAAGTTTAAATACTTTGAAAATGAATTGAATTACTTCATTTATTTCTGTTTTAAGTATTTCAAAATACAGTTATCATTTTAACTAAACATGAGGTACATTTTTTTTTATATAATTACTTGCACAAGGATCTTAAAATGTAGGTGTATTGTTGTTTGCTTAACAGAATTGGGAGAGCCAATTTTCAATATCGTTTGGGAGTTTACAAAGTGTTTTGTAACGTTCAACATATTTTCCTCTTTGTTCTAAAGTGCATCGTACATTATCAAGCGCTTTTCAGACATCTATTGAAAATGAAGAGGCAAATTTGACTCTGAAATATTCTCATCTTCTAAAGCCGATTCTTTCACTTCTTGGTGGCGCTTTAACAATTTTTTTACGTATGATGTCCAAAAGTTTGATTTTATAAAACGGCGACAGTAATTTTATTAAAAGATGGTTTTAACATGTTTTGGTATTGCAATGATTCTGTTCTTCCAGATTTGATTTTAAAAAGCGGTTGATTTTATAATCCAGTGATTTTAATAATGGCGGGTACTGTACTACTGAATTGGATTGAAATATACCGGACAGAAGAACAATTCTCGCGGCGATTTTCCAAGGTCAACCGAACTCCCCTGTCTTTGTTTGCATTTAACGTGAAACTTGACCCTTTCCTTCTGCTACTTCTTATTTAACACTATACTTTCATGGGGACATCAGACCGTCGACAGGATTTATGGGCCCCTATGCAACTTTTTTCAGGGCCCCTAACCTTTTACTTGAATCTCCTCTTTTTTCGCTCTGTTTTTACATAAATATCCTAAATATTGTCAATGGGACTAGGTCTAATAAAAAGTTTTTTTTAAATAAAAGTTTTTTTTCTCAATTAAAATTGCTTTGCTGTGCTTCTTCTTAATCCAAACTTTGTAATGTTATTAAAAAGAGATTCTTGTATACAGAGTCGGATTTCGACTTAATGGGGCCCTAGGCTATTTTAAGTATGGGGGACCCTTTTTGTAGCTCGGATAACATTACATTAGTAGCAAAACAGGCTATTTTTAAAGATTTTTCCCAACTAAGTGGTCTTTTCCTCTGGCACAATGGCTCAACTGAAAGCCCAATAAGCTCAATCGAATTTTCATTGGCTCAGCTGACCGCCCACTAAGCTCAAATAACCTTTAATTTGCTCAACTGACAGCCTACTAAGCTCAACCGACCTTCAATTTGCCTTAAGTGACAGAGCACTAAGCTTTTACTGACCTTTGATTGGCTCAACGGACCGCCCACTAAGTTCAACGGACGATTGATTGGATCAACTGCCTGCCCACTAAGCTCAACTGACCGGCAAATAAATTCAACCGACTTTTGATTGGATCAACTGCCCGCCCACTAAGCTCAACTGACCATTGATCGGCTCAGCTGATCGCCCACTAATTTTAACTGACCTTTGACTCGCTCAACTGACAGCCCACTAAGCTCAACTGATAATTGATTGGCGTGACTACCGCCCACTAATCTCAAATTAATATTGAATGGCTCTACTGACCGCCCACTAAGCTCAACCGACCTTTGATTGGCTCAGCTGACCGCCACTAAGATCAACTGACTTTTGATTCGCTCAACTGGCAGCCCACTAAGCGCAACTGACAAATGATTGGCTCAACTGACAGCCCACTAAGCTTAACCGACCTTTGGTTGGCTCAACTGCCCGACCACTAAGCTCAACTATCAAATAAATTAACCCGACTTTTGATTGGCTCAACGGACCGCCCACTAAGCTGATCCAACCTTTGATTGGCTCAACTGACAGCACACTAAACTCAACTGACCATTGATCGGCTCAGTTGACCGCCCACTAATTTCAACTGAACTTTGACTCGCTCAACTGACAGCCTACTACGCTCAACTGACCTTTGATTTGCTCAACTGACAGCCCACTAAGCGCAACTGACCAATGATTGGCTCAACTGACCGCCCACTAAGCTCAACGGACCATTGATTGGCTAGACTGCCGCCCACTAAGCTCAACTGACCATTGATTGGCTCAACTGATCGCCCACTAAGCTCAACCAACTTTTAATTGGCTTGACTGACCGCCCACTAAGCTCAACCTGCTTTTGTTTGACTCGACTGACTGCACAATAAGCTCAACCGATCTTTGATATGTTCAACTACTGACCACTAAGCTCAACTGACATTTGATTGGCTCGACTACCGCCCACTATGCTCAACTGACCATTGGTTTACTCAACTGACCGCCCACTAAGCTCAACCAACTTTTGATTGGCTTGACTGACCGCCCATTATGCTCAACCGAAATTCAATTTGCCTCAACTGAGCGCCCACTAAGCTTTACTGAACTTTTATTGGCTCGACTAACCGCCCACTAAGCTCAACTGACGATTGATTTCCTCAAATGCCCGCCCACTAAGCTCAACTTACCGGCAATTAAATTCAACCGACTTTTGATTGGCTTGACTGACCGCCCACTAAGCTCAACCGACGTTTCATTGGCTCAGCTGACCGCCCACTAAGCTCACCTCACAATTGATTGGCTCAACTGACAGCCCACTAAGCTCAACTGACAATTGATTGGCTTGACTACCGTCCACTAAGCTCAAATTAATATTGAATGGCCTACTGACCGGCCACTAAGTTCAAACGACCCTTGATTGGCTCAGCTGACTGCCCACTAAGAACAACTGACCTTTGATTCGCTCAACTGACAGCCAACTAAGCTCAACCGAACTTTGGTTGGCTCAACTGACAGCACACTAAACTCAACTGACAATTGATCGGCTCAGCTGACCGCCCACTAATTTCAACAGACCTCTGACTCGCTCAACTGACAGCCCACTAAGCTCAACTGACCGGCAATTAAATTCAACCGACTTTTGTTTGGCTCAACTGACCGCCCACTAAGCTTAACAGAACTTTGATTGGCTCAACTGACCGCCCACTAAGATCAACTGACTATTGATTGGTTTAACGGACAGCCCACTAAGCTCAACCGACGTTTGATATGTTCAACTACTGCTCACTGAGCTCAACTGACAATTGATTGGTACAAATGACCGCTCGAAAATTTCAGTAGTTCAACTGCCCATTGATTAGCTCGACTGACCGCCCACAATGCTCAACTGACAATTTATTGGCTCAACTGACAGCCCACTAAGCTCAACTGACAATTGATTGGCTTGACTACCGTCCACTAAGCTCAAATTAATATTGAATGGCCTACTGACCGGCCACTAAGTTCAAACGACCCTTGATTGGCTCAGCTGACTGCCCACTAAGAACAACTGACCTTTGATTCGCTCAACTGACAGCCAACTAAGCTCAACCGAACTTTGGTTGGCTCAACTGACAGCACACTAAACTCAACTGACAATTGATCGGCTCAGCTGACCGCCCACTAATTTCAACAGACCTCTGACTCGCTCAACTGACAGCCCACTAAGCTCAACTGACCGGCAATTAAATTCAACCGACTTTTGTTTGGCTCAACTGACCGCCCACTAAGCTTAACAGAACTTTGATTGGCTCAACTGACCGCCCACTAAGATCAACTGACTATTGATTGGTTTAACGGACAGCCCACTAAGCTCAACCGACGTTTGATATGTTCAACTACTGCTCACTGAGCTCAACTGACAATTGATTGGTACAAATGACCGCTCGAAAATTTCAGTAGTTCAACTGCCCATTGATTAGCTCGACTGACCGCCCACAATGCTCAACTGACAATTTATTGGCTCGACTACCGCCCACTAAGCTCAACTGACCATTGATCGGCTCAGCTGACCGCCCACTAAGATCAACTGACCTTTGACTCGCTCAACTGACAGCCCGCTAAGCTCAACTGACAACTGATTGGCTGGACTACAGTCCACTAAGCTCAAAAAAATATTGAATGACTCTACTGACCGCCCACTAAGCGCAACTGACCAATGAGTGGCTCAACTGACAGCCCAGTAAGCTCAACCGACCTTTGGTTGGATCAACGGACCGTTCACTTAGCTGATCCGACATTTGATTGGCTCAACAGACAGCACACTAAACTCAAATGACCATTGAATGGTTCAGCTGACCGCCCGCTAATTTCAAAAGTTCAACTGACTTTTGATGGATTCGACTGACCGCCTGCTAATTTCAAAAGTTCAACTGACTTTTGATGGACTCGAGTGACCGCCCACTAAGCTCAACTGACCATTGATTGGCTAGACTGCCGCCCACTAAGCTCAACTGACCATTGATTGGCTCAGCTGACCGCCCACTAAGCTCAACCAACTTTTAATTGGCTTGACTGATCGCCCACTAAGCTCAACCTGCTTTTGTTTGGCTCCACTGACTGCACAATAAGCTCAAACGACCTTTGGTTGGCTCAACTGACCGCCCACTAAGCTGATCCGACGTTTGATTGGCTCTAGGAGCGCTCACTAAGCTCAACTGAGCATTGATTGGCTCAACGGACCGCCCACTAAGCTCAATTGTCCATTGATTGGGTCAACTGACCGCACAGTAAACTCAATTGACCATTGTTTGTCTCGACTGACCGCCCACTAAGCTCAAATGACCATTGATTGGCTAGACTACCGCCCATTAAGCTCAACTGACCATTGATTGGCTCATCTGATCGCCCACTAGGCTCAACTGACGATTGATTGGCTCAAATGCCCGCCCACTAAGCTCAACTGACCGGCAATTAAATTCAAACGACTTTTATTGGATCAACTGCCCGCCCACTAAGCTCACTGACCATTGATCGGCTCAGCTGACAGCCCACTAATCTCAACTGACCTTTGCCTCGCTCAACTGACAGCCCACTAAGCTCAACTGACCATTGATTGGCTCAACTGACAGCCCACTAAGATAAACTGACCTTTCATTGGCTCAGCTGACCGCCAACTAAGCTGATTCGACGTTTGATTGGCTCTACAGAGAGCTCACTACGCTCAACTGAACATTGATTGGCTCAACGGACCGCCCACTAAGCTCAACTGACGAGTGATTGGCTCAGCTGCCCGCCCACTAAGCTCAACTGACCATTGTTCGGCTCAGCTGACCGCCTACTAAGCTCAACTGACTATCAAATAAATTCAACCGACTTTTGATTGGCTCAACTGCCCGCCCACCAAGCTCAACCGACCTTTGGTTGGCTCAAAAGACCGCGCACTTAGCTGAACCGACCTTTGATTGGCACAACTGACAGCAACTAAGCTCAACTGACCATTGATTGGTTCAACAGACCGCCCGCTAATTTCAAAAGTTCTACTGACCGTTGATTGGCTCGACTGACCGCCAACTAACCTCAATTGTCCATTGATTGGGTCAACTGACCGCCCAATAAGCTCAACTGACCATTCTTTGGCTCGACTAACCGCACAAAGTTCAAATGACCATTGATTGGCTGGACTACCGCCCACTAGGCTCAACCAACATTTAATTGACTTGAATAACCGCCCACTAAGCTCAACATGCTTTTGTTTGGCTCGACTGACCGCACAATAAGCCCAACCGATCTTTGATATGCTCAACTACTGACCACTAAGCTACATTGACAATTGATTGGCTTGACTACCACCCACTAAGCTCAACTTAATATTGAATGGCTCTACTGACCGCCCGCTAAGCTCAACTGACGATTGATTGGCTCAACTGCCCGCCCACTAAGCTCAATTGACCGGCAATTAAATTCAACCGACTTTTGTTTGGCTCTCCTGACCACCCACTAAGCTTAACCGAACTTTGATTGGCTCAACTGACCGCCCACTAAGCTCAACTGACTATTGATTGGTTCAACGGACCGCCCACTAAGCTCAACCGACCTTTGATATGCTCAACTACTGCCAACTGAGCTCAACTGCCAATTGATTGGCACAAATGACCGCTCGAAAATTTCAGTAGTTCAACTGACCATTGATTAGCTCGACTGACCGCCCAAAATGCTCAACCGACTATTGATTGGCTAGACTACCGCCCACTGAGTTTAACTGACCATTGTTTGGCTCAACGAACCGCACAATAAACTCAACCGACCTTTGATTTGTTCAACTACTGACCACTAAGCTCAACTGACAATTTATTGGCTCGACTACCGCCCACTAAGCATAACTGACCATAGATCGGCTCAGCTGACCGCCCACTAAGATCAACTGACCTTTGACTCTCTCAACTGACAGCCCACTAAGCTCAATTGACAATAGATTGGCTTGACTACCGCCCACTAAGCTCAACTTAATATTGAATGACTCTACTGACCGCCCACTAAACTCAACTGAACATTGATTGACTCAAAATACCGCCCACTAAGCTCAACTGACGTTTGATTTGCTCAACTGCCCGCCTACTAAGCTCAACTAACCGGCAATTAACTTCAAACGACTTATGATTGTCTAAACTGCCCACCCACCAAGCTTAACCGAACTTTGATTGGATCAGCTGAAAGTCCACTAAGTTCAACTGACTATTGATTGGCTCAACGGACCGCCCACTAAGCTCAACTGACCGGCAATTAAATTCAACCGACTTTTGTTTGGCTCAACTTACCGCCCATTAAGCTTAACCGAACTATGATTGGCTCAACTGACCGCCCACTAAGGTCAACTGATCATTGATCGGCTCAGCTGACCGCCCACTAAGCTCAACTTAATATTGAATGGCTCTACTGACCGCCCACTAAGTTCAACTGAACATTGACTGACTCAACTGACCGTCCACTAAGCTCAACTGACGTTTGATTTGCTCAACTGCCCGCCTACTAAGCGGAACTAACCGGCAATTAACTTCAAACGGCTTATGATTGTCTAAACTGCCCACCCACCAAGCTTAACCGAACTTTGATTGGATCAGCTGAAAGTCCACTAAGCTCAACTGACTATTGATTGGCTCAACGGACCGCCCACTAAGCTCAACTGACCGGCAATTAAATTCAACCGACTTTTGTTTGGCTCAACTGACCGCTGATTAAGCTTAACCGAACTTTGTTGGCTCAACTGACCGCCCACTAAGCTCAACTGACTACAATAGGCTCAACCGACCTTTGATATGTTGAACTACTGACCACTAAGCTCAACTGAATATTTATTGGCTTGACTACCGTTCACTAAGCTCAAATTACTATTGAATGGCTCTATTGACCGCCCACTAAGCTCAACCGAACTACTGACCGTTGATTGGCTCCACTGACCGCCCACTAAGCTCAACTGACCATTGATTGACTAGACTACCTCCCACTAAGCTCAACTGAACATTGATTGGCTGAACTGACCGCCCACTAAGCTTTACTGACCTTTTATTGGCTCGACTAACCACCCACTAAGATCAACTGAAGATTGATTCCCTCAGATGCCCGCCCACTAAGCTCAACTTACCGGCAATCAAATTCAACCGACTTTTGATCGGCTCGACTGCCCGCCCATTAACCTCACTGACCATTGATCGGCTCAGCTGACCGTCCACTAATCTCAACTAACCTTAGACTCTCTCAACTGACAGTCCACTAAGCTCTACTGACCATTAATTGGCTCAAATGACCGCTCACTAAGCTGATTCCACGTTTGATTGGCTCTACGGAGCGCTCACTAAGCTCAACTGAACATGGATTGGCTCAACGGACCGCTCGCTAAGCTCAACTGACGAGTGATTGGCTCAACTGCCCGCCCACTAAGCTCAACTGACCGGCAATTAAATTCAACCGACTTTTGAACGGCTCAACTGCCCGTCCACTAAGCTCAACTGTCCATTGATCGGCTCAGCTGATCGCCTACTAATCTTAGCTGACCTTTGATTCGCTCAACTGCCCGCCCACTAAGATCAAGTGACCTTTGATTCGCTCAACTGACAGCCCACTAATCGCAACTGAAAATTTTTTGGTTCAACTGACCTCCCGCTAATTTCAAAAGTACTACTGACCGTTGATTGGCTCCACTGACCGCCCACTAAGCTCAACTGACCATTGATTGACTAGACGACCGCCCACTAAGCTCAAATGACCATTGAATCGCTCAACTGACCGCCCACTAAGCTTTATTGACCTTTTATTGGCGCGACTAACCACCCAATTAGATCAACTGAAGATTGATTTCCTCAAATGCCCGCCCACTAAGCTCAACTTACCGGAAATTAAATTAAATCGACTTTTGATCGGATCGACTGCCCGCCCATTAACCTCACTGAAAATTGATCGGCTCAGCTGAACGTCCACTAATCTCAACTGACCTTAGACTCTCTCAACTGACAGCCCACTAAGCTCTACTGACCATTGATTGACTCAACTGACCTCCCACTAAGCTGATCCGACGTTTGATTGGCTCTACGGAGCGCTCACTAAGCTCAACTGAACATGGATTGGCTCAACGGACCGCTCGCTAAGCTCAACTGACGAGTGATTGGCTCAACTGCCCGCCCACTAAGCTCCACTGACCGGCAATTAAATTCAACCAACTTTTGAATGGCTCAACTGTCCGCCCACTAAGCTCAACTGACCATTGATCGGCTCAGCTGACCGCCTACTAATCTTAGCTGATCTTTAATTCGCTCAACTGCCCGCCCACTAAGCTAGACGGACCTTTGATTGGCTCAGCTGACCGCCCTCTAAGATCAAGTGACTTTTGATTTGCTCAACTGACGGCCCACTATGCGCAACTGACCAATGATTGGCTCAATTGACAGCCCACTGAGCTCAAAAGACCTTTGATTGGCTCAACTGACAGCATACTAAGCTCAACTGACCATTGATTGACTCAACTGACCGCCCACTAAGCTCTAAAGGCTATTGTTTCTTTCGACTGACCGCAAAATAAGCTCAACTAACCTTTAATTGGCTCAACTGACAGCCTACTAAGCTCAACCGAGCTTCAATTTGCATCATATGACATCGCACTAAGCTTTATGACCTTTGATTATCTCAACTGCCCGCCCACTAAGCTCAAATGACCGGCAATCAAATTCAACCGACTTTTGATCGGCTCGACTGCCCGCCCATTAACCTCACTGACCATTGATCGGCTCAGCTGACCGTCCACTAATTTCAACTGACCTTCGACTCGCTCAACTGACAGCCCACTAATCTCAACTGACAATTGATTGACTTGACTACCGTCCACTAAGCTGAAATTAATATTGAATGGCTCTACTGACCGCCTAATAAGTTCAAGCGACCGTTGATTGGCTCATCTGACTGCCCACTAAGATCAACTTACCTTTGATTCGCTCAACTGACAGCCCACTAAGTTCAACCGACCTTTGATTGGCTCAACTGACCGCCCACTAAGATGATCCGACCTTTGATTTTCTCTACGGAGCGCTCACTAAGCTCAAATGAACATTGATTGGCTCAACGGTCCGCCCACTAAGCTGAACTGACCGGCAATTAAATTCAACCGACTTTTGATTGGCTCAACTGACAGCCCACTAAGCTCAACTGACCATTGATTGGCTCAACTGACAGCCCACTAAGCTAAACCGACCTTTCATTGACTGAACTGACCGGCCACTAAGCTGATCCGACGTTTGATTGGCTCTACGGAAAGCTAACTACGCTCAACTGAACATTGATTGGCTCAACGGACCGCCCACTAAGCTCAACTGACAATTGATCGGCTCATCTGACCGCCTACTAAGCTCAACTGACTATCAAATAAATTCAACCGACTTTTGATTGGCTCAACTGCTCGCCCACTAAGCACAACCGACCTTTGGTTGGCTCAACAGACCGCCCACTTAGCTGAACCGACCTTTGATTGGCTCAACTGACAACACACTAAGCTCAACTGACCATTGATTGGTTCAACTGACCGCCCGCTAATTTCAGAAGTTCTACTGACCGTTGATTGGCTCGACTGACCGCAAACTAAGCTCAATTGTCCATTGATTGGGTCAACTGACCACCCAATAAGCTCAACTGACCATTGTTTGGCTCGACTGACCGTCCACTCAGTTCAAATGACCACTGATTGGCTGGACTACTGCCCATTAGGCTCAACCAGCATTTAATTGGCTTGACTGACCGCCCACTAAGCTCAACATGCTTTTGTTTGGCTCGACTGATCGCACAATAAGCCCAACCGACCTCTGATATGCTCAACTACTGACCACTAAGCTCAACTGACAATTGATTGGCTTGACTACCGCCCACTAAGCTCAACTTAATATTGAATGGCTCTACTGACCGCCCACTAAGCTCAACTGAACATTGATTGACTCAACGGACCGCCCACTAAGCTCCACTGACGTTTGATTTGTTCAACTGCCCGCCTACTAAACTCAACTAACCGGCAATTTACTTCAAACGACTTATGATTGTCTCAAAAGACCGCCAAATAAGCTAAACCGACTTTTGATATGCTCAACTACTGCCCACTGAGCTCAACTGACAATGTATTGGCATAAATGACCGGTCACTAATTTCAGTAGTTCAACTGACCTTTGATTGGCTTGACTGACCGCCCACAAAGCTCAACGGACCATTGATTGGCTAGACTACCGCCCACTGAGCTCAGCTGACCATTGATTAACTCAACTGACCGCAGACTAAGCTCAATTGACGATTGATTGGCTCAACTGCCCGCCTACTAATCTCAACTGACCGGCAATTACATTCAACCGACTTTTGTTTTTCTCAACTGATCGCCCACTAAGCTCAACCGACCTTTGATTGGCTCAGCTGACCGGCCACTAAGATCAACTGACCTTTGATTCGCTCAACTGAGAGACCACGAATCGCAACTGAAAATTGATTGGTTCAACTGACCGCCCGCTAATTTCAAAAGTTCTACTGATCGTTGATTGGCTCGACTGACCGCCCACTAATTTTAAAAGTTCTACTGACCGTTGATTGGCTCGACTGACCGCCCACGAAGCTCAACCTGCTTTTGATTGGCTCGAGTGACCGCACAATAAGCTCAACCGACCTTTGATATGTTCAACTACTGACCACTAAGCTCAACCGACCATTCATTGACTCATTTGACCGCTCACTAAGCTCAACCGGCTTTTGTTTGGCTTGACTGACCGCACAATAAGCTCAACTAACCTTTAGTTGGCTCAACTGACCGCCCACTAAGATCAACCGACCTTTAATTTGCCTCAACTGGCCGCCCACTAAGCTTTACTGACTTTTGATTGGCTCGACTGACCGTCCACTAAGCTCAACTAATGATTGATTGGCTCAAATACCCGTCCACTAAGCTCAGTTGACCGGATATTAAATTCAACCGACTTTTGATTTGCTCAACTGCCCGCCCACTTATCTCAACTGACCTTTGACTCGCTCAACTGACGGCCCACTAAGCTCAACTGACCATTGACTAGCTCAACTGACAGCCCACTAAGCTCAACCGACCTTTCATTGGCTCAGCTGACCGCCCACTAAGCTCACCTGACCATTGATTGGCTCGACTGACAGCCCACTAAGCTCAACCGACCTTTCGTTGGCTCAACTAACCGCCCACTAAGCAGATTCGACGTTTGATTGGCTCTATGGAGCGCTCACAACGCTCAACTGAACATTGATTGGCTCAACGGACCGCCCACTAAGATCACCTTAAGAGTGATTGGCTCAACTGCCCGCTCACTAGGCTCAACTGACTATCAAATAAATTCAACCGACTTTTGATTGGCTCAACTGCCCGTCAACAATGCTCAACCGACCTTTGGTTGGCTCAACTGACCGCCCACTTAACTGATCCGACCTTTAAATGGCTCAACTGACAGCACACTAAGCTCAACTGACCGTTGATTGGCTCGACTGACCGCCCACTAAGCTCAATTGTTCATTGATTGGGTCAACTGACCGCACAGTAAGCTCAATTGACCATTGTTTGTCTCGACTGACCGCCCACTAAGCTCAAATGACCATTGATTGGCTAGACTACCGCCCACTAAGCTCAACCAACATTTAATTGGCTTGACTCACCACCCACTAAGCTCAACATAATTTTCTTTGGCACGATTGACCGCAGCACGATTGACCGCACAAAGAGCCCAACCGACCTTTCATATGCTCTTCTACTGACCACGAAGCTCAATTGTCAATTGATTGGCTTGACTACCGCCCCTTAGGCTCAACTTAATATTGAATGGCGCTACTGACCGCCCACTAATCTCAACTGAACATTGATTGGCTCAACTGACCCCCCACTAAGCTCAACTGACGATTAATTTGTTCAACTGCCCGCCTACTAAGATTAAATAACCGGCAATTAACATCAAACGACCAATTACTGGCTCAACTGACTGCCCACTAAGCTCAACCAACGTTTAATTGGCTTGACTGACGGCCCACTAAGCTCAACCAACGTTTAATTGACTTGACTGACCGCCCACTAAGCTCAACCTGCTTTTGTTTGGCTCGACTGACTCACAGTAAGCTCAACCGACCTTTGATATTTTCAACTACTAACCACTAAGCTCAACTGACAATTGACTGGCTCGACTACCGCCCACTATGCTCAACTTACCATTGGTTTACCCAACTGACCGTCCACTAAGCTCAACCAACTTTTGACTGGCTTGACTGATCGCCCATTAAGCTCAACCGACCTTCAATTTCCCTCAACTGACCGCCCATTAAGCTTTACCGACCTTTTGACTGGCTCTACTGACCGCCCACTAAGCTCAACTGTCGATTGATTTTCTCAAGTTCCCGCCCACTAAGCTGAACTGACCAGCAATTAAATTCAACCGACTTTTGATTGACTCGACTGCCCGTCCACTAAGCTCACTGACCATTAATCGGCTCAGCTAACCGCCCACTAATCTCAACTGACCTTAGTCTCGCTCAACTGACAGCCCACTAAGCTCAACTGACCATTGATTGGTTCAACTGACAGCCCACTAAGCTCATCTGACTATCAAATAAATTCAACCGACTTTTGATTGGCTCAACTTTCCGCCCACTAAGCTCAACCGACCTTTGATTGGCTCAGCTGACCGCCCACTAAGATCAAGTGAACTTTGAGTCGCTCAACTGACAGCCCACTAAGAGCAACTGACCAATGAGTGGCTCAATTGACAGCCCACTGAGCTCAACCGACCTTTGGTTGGCTCAACTGACCGCCCACTTAGCTGATCCGAGTTTTGATTGGCTCAACTGACAGTACACTAAGCTCAACTGACCTTTGATTGGTTCAACTGACAGCCCGCTAGTTTCAAAAGTTCTACTGACCGTTAATTGGCTCGAATGACCACCCACTAAGCACAACTGAGCATTGATTGACTAGACTACCGCCCACTAAGCTCAACTGACCATTGATTGGCTCAACTGACCGCCCACTAAGCTCAACCAACTTTTAATTGACTTGACTGACCACCCACTAAGCTCAACCTGCTTTTGTTTTACTCGAATGACCGCACAATAAGCTCAACCAACCTTTGATATGTTCAACTACTGACCACTGAGCTCAACTGACAATTGATTGGCTCGACTACAGCCTATTAAGCTCAACTGACCATTGATTGACTCAACTGACCGCCCACTAAGCTTAACCCAACTTTGATTGGCTCAGCTGAAAGCCCACCAAGCTCAACTGACTATTGATTGGCTCAACTGACCGTCCACTAAACTCAACCTACCTTTGATATGCTCAAATACTGCCCACTGAGCTCAACTGACAATTGATTGGCACAAATGATCCCTCACTAATTTCAGTAGTTCAACTGACCGTTGATTGGCCCGACTGACCGCCCACTAAGCTTAAATGACCATTGATTGGCTAGACTAAAGCCCACTAAGCTCAAATGACCGGCAATTAAATTCAACCGACTTTTGATTGGATCAACAGCCCGCCATATAGCGATATAGCCATGAATGTTTTTAAAAAAAATGTTTTGTTATATACTGTTTTTTTTCTGTTTCTTTTTTTTTACCTTGGACGAGGAGGGTTTTCAGGAGAGTTATACAGGGACCTCCTTTGAGTTGAGGGTAGAATACCTCAAATGTGAGGGGGTCTGAGGGTGACTTCCCCGTAAATGTTTTTGAAAAATGCGTTAAAAAATTCTGCATTTTGAGGTCTTATGAGGGGTAATTCGAACTACAAAAACATCAGTAAAAATAAGAGAACAAAAAATAGAGTTTTTTTTAAGCTTATGCACTTTTTTGCAAATTAAGGCTTACACAAGAAAAATTGCCCTTGGTTCATCAAATCGTTGATATTTATCGACAGAGAGGAAGAGCGAGAGAGAAGAAACGATATGACCCACAGTCTATCACTTGCTCACATCGACTTTCGGTTACATATTTTATTTTTCGACCCGTTAGTTTTGATAATTCCTTCTACCCTCCGACAAACACAACGCTTAATTAACTGGAAAATTATTTAGATTAAACAATGCATAAAATTTTTTAAAAGAAATGGTGGAAATATTTAAAAAATAGGTACTAATGAGAAAGCAACACCCTAACCATTCAGAAAGTTCACTTAAAGCAATAACTTGTTTAGCTTATAGGTAAATTCAACACTAATTCTAATTAACACAGTGACACAGGGGAGCCCATCCCCCTCCTCCCCCCAAGAGAAAGGCCACCCCTCCCCCCAAAAAATTTATGGCCCTGATCCCCCTAGGTGGGTACCCTTGAGTGACATAACGATGCCCCTTTTAGACATTTGATGACAAGTGATTCGTCCAAAATGTTTCCCCAAATTAGGGAACCGTTTCTACTCTTGAAACAACGCTAGAATTAGTTTCATTTTGTATCGCTGAACTTAAAACTCAAACCAATACATATTTTAAAATATTTCATGAAACTGAGCCGTTTGCCTATGTTATAAGTTTCGAACGCGAAAATGCAAGCGCTTTATTTATTTTTTTATTTTTTAATTTTTTTATCCCTTGTTCATTTTACTAAAGTTCTGGTAATCTTTCAGAAATAAGCGTTTTTTAGCCTTGCAATCTAAGCAAAAAAAAAAATAAATAAATAAAATAAAAATAAATCATATCTATTTTTGGTTGATAGAGTCGATAGAGAGCTCTGAAGATAAGGACAAAAAAAAAAAAATCTCCATTCGAACTTGCAAGATTGAAAACTTGTAATCTCTAGGAGAAAGAGTTTTTTCAAACTAAAAAGCTTAAAAAAAAAAAAGAAAGAAAGAAAGAAAGAAAAAAAGTCGTGGGAGGGATTTTTTTCTTTTTCTTAGGACTGCTTCGCGTGGCCCCCAATCTCTCACGGGCCCCTATGCAATGCATAGGCTTGCCCCCCCCCCCTTCTCGACGGCCCTGGAGGACACACACGACCTTGAACCTTGAACAAAGAAGTGGGAATTCTCAGATCTCAGAAAAAGTGCTGAGTTAGGGTAGAGCACGAAATATGCTGGATGAAGCATTCTGGAGGAAAAGAAAGAAATATATTTTGAAAGTTTAAACCTTGTACATACAAAAAAAAAAAAAAAAACTTTTTTTTTTAATGTCCCAAAGCAATCAGCCTGTGCCTAAAATCCATGAGTAACTCAATTTCCATTTTTGAACATTTTCTACTCAAAATTACGACTTTCCATGGCAAACCCTCAAAAGAAAGTTTTTTCTCCTGGAAAAATCCAAACGATGACACCAGAAACCTGGGACCCGTTTAGACGAAGGGGCCCTATTGGGAGCAATCAGCCCGTGCCTAAAATGGTTTTACGGGTTGGTTGCTCTGGTTTTACACCTAAAATAAGGGATAAAAATGTGAAAAACAACAATAAAAAAGATCTTTCGAGGAGTATTTTTTTTCAATGTTTCTCGGAGATCTCCAGAATGTTCCTCCTTTCTAATTTGAGAACAAAATACGTATTATCAGAATATAAAATGTAACACATAATATTATTTTTTCTTAATCTAGTGATTGCTTTTATTCTTGGATCGTGATGATCTTGTCACTGCAGATCTCTGCGATGCGGCTCATAACGAAAGGACCCACTCATACGCGATGTTCGGCACATCCCAAAACCCATTGTTACAAAAATTCGTTGTCGTATGGCTAGCGTTATTAATAATAATCATAATGAGAATTTCGAATGAAGGCTTCTCTGACAAGCAAACATGAAGTTCCATTCACTACCATTGCTCCAGTTGTGGTATTGAGTAAGAAGCCATATAGTACAGTAAAAATAGGGGTCGGACCCAAATATCCAAAAAAAAAAAAGCTAAACCTGGTGCAAATTGTTTATTACCCTCCCAATAAGAACAGGTAAAAAGTCGCACCCCATTGTGCGTCGGGTTTTGGAATGGGGGGCATCTAAAAATTGCTGTTTTGGGTATTTTTCCAGAATTTTTAGAGTAAATTTAAAGTGAGAATATTATGTTATACTAAATTTAAAAGCATGAAATTAAAGGTGTTTGACCCCCAAGAGGGATGACATAACCCACCAATGCTACAGAGCCCCCCTAGTCCCGTAAAACGAAGCAGTACCCCCGAACCCTCCTCCATACATTTCATATGGAAACATTATTTTATGCTAAGTTAAAGTTAGAAATCAAGTGTGTCCATCCTCCAAGAGCGATGGTGCACCTCCTCTCAAAGCTACAGCCCCCCCCCCTCCGTCAAGTAAAATAAATCCTCAATCCGCCCTCCCCCCACCTTTTATTTCAAGTAGAAGTATTATTTCATGCAAATCTAAAATTCATTAAATCAGGACCCCATAAAAACAGCAGCTCACGTCCCAAAACGAAATTATATACTAAAATATTATCCTCCCCCCCCAACCCTCTCTGATGGTGCATACTTGATTAAAAGGCCAGAAAAATAACGCTGAACTGTGCTGAACTGTTTTTTGCTTTCAAATGATTTCTCCTATGCTTGTAACAAAAAGTCTTCGTTATCAAGATGTTTTTTGGAATCTAGATCCTCAGCAAAATCGTTATTGTTGCAGCTATGTCTAACACAGTTTGTGCATATAACTGAGCACTTCAGTACACTTTCAGACTTTTCAAACATTCTCTATATCCAATGAATCCCTCAGCGCAAGCACAAGATTTGAGACGCAGAAAATCTTCTAGAGCAGAAGACTTGGCTGTTGTAATAGGACGCAGATTATATTTCTGTGGTGCTTTCTTTGCATCCATCAAAAATGACACTAGCTTTCCCGTACTTACAAGTGACCTATATACTGTATTGCTGGCATATTTCCTTGAAGCTTACATATCATTACCGAAAATATGATCAAGCAGGTATCTTCGATCTATTACATATGAGGCAGTGAGAAGCAAAGGGGTGTTAGTGGCAAAATTAAAAATTTGGAGATAACCAGTACAAATGGTTGGTGAACTTCTCCTCTATCTTGGGGCAAGAAATGGTACTAGTAGACCTGGTAGTTGCTTCTATACAGCATGATTTAGAAAAGAAAATCAATGAAAGCCTACCTAGGATGTTATCTTTAAAAGCGTTTTATTCAAAACTTGAAAATGTCCACTTACATCCCTTTGCTTCTCACTGCCTCATATATGACACCAGTTGTTCGTTCTGTGATGTTGGATGAACCTTTTGCTTCAGATAATAGTATTTTAACGATACAGGATTTCTTTCCTTCTGAAACCAGAATTATCGAATACTGATAAAGGATCAGCAAATAACTCGTACCAGAAGTTTTTAGCAATTTGTTATTCCATCTTTACTGTTCATACCATTCGGTGTAAAAGATGGTTTGGGCTTACACATCTTTACAGATAGTAACTACTCCCGTAACAGAAGCTAAAGACATAGCTGCTTACCTCCTTTACAAAGAAATGCCACAAAATTGTTTGCCTTTCAATAATATCCTTTGATGTTACTACCCGAACGTTAAAGGTCTCATTGAAACTCAGCTTATCATCAGTGAGCAATACCACTACCAACTTGAGAGGGAAGGAACTTCTGGGGGCTTTAGAAACGGATTGTGATTTCCAAACTGGGAGACAAAAAGGTGTAAATCTAGCATTCTATTGTTGTATTGCTCATTGCTCTCATCAAGACTTGTTCTACAGGTTCTAGACCATCTGAATTTGTCACTGCGTTAGATCGTTAGATAGCTGATGTTTTAGCTGATGTTTGACGTGATCAATTTTTTTTTTTTTTTACCGCATAATGTACTCAAAAGTTTCAGATAGCGTTGCATGTATATGTCCGCATATTTAGCATAATTCACATAACCAGCTGCGTAAAAGAGAGGTAGCTTGGTGTTTGCAAATGAGAACCCCCACCGACTTAGAGGGTGAAGAATTGCAGCATTGCCCGTCTCACTATTCCCAGTAAGCAAAATATCTTGCCTCAGTATTGCATAAAGGTTGACATGCAAGAAAAATCATCTTGCATTAATACTGCCTCAATGTTGTTATGTTACTCCCTTTATGCTGTCAGCAGGCTGCCACAATATTGACTGACAAGGTGCATGCAGCATAATATCAGGAAAATATCAAGGTAGGCTGCTTTTGTAACATTGCATACGTATTGATATGACAGGATAATATCAAGATGTTGTCATGACAGCATGCAATCAAGGTCTAGGCAAGATGATCTTGCTTTTGTAATCTTGCATACGTATTGATATGACAGGATAATATCAAGATGTTGTCATGACAGCATGAAATCAAGGTTTAGGCAAGATGATCTTGCTTTTGTAATATTGCATACGTATTGATATGACAGGAAAATGTCAGGATACATTGACATGACAGTATGAAATCAGCACGTTTGCAAGGTGTTTTATCCATTTATTTATTTGTATTATTTTCACTTCAAACTCGAGAATTAAATTTTATTCTTTAATTATTTCTGTTATTCTTCAAGATATAGTTTTCTAGCCTGAGAATATTTTCTTAAAGTTGACATCTGGTCGGAAATTCATATAAAGATATTAATAGTACTCGCAATTTAATTTAAAAAATGAAAGTTTCTTCGTTTTGCGTAATACTTGACTTATTTTTTAAATTCATGCTTCTAATTGTATTATAAAGACATAAAATGCCTAGTTAGGAATAATTGCGGAAGTTTTTATAGCACATTTAAGAGTAAAGGTAGCAAAATAATAAATAAATAAATAAATACAATAAATAAGTACATTTTCAAATGGATGTCAGCATTGAAAATATCCCATGGACAAAACATATGAATTTATCTTAAAGAATAACATAAACACCATTGAATAAAATTAATCTTACGTGAGATTGAAGTGATAATACGAAATTCTGGGCTATGTCCTTTGTTTCAAATTCTAGGGACGAAAAAAGTTATTTTCGGCCATTTCTAACATTGATCGCACATCGTCTGCGATATGACTTATTTAGTACTATATTAATAAACAAATGCAGTTATCAGTCATCCATAAGTTTTTCCTAAAACAATACTATTCCAGACTAATAACTAAGCAACCAACTTAACGAAGCCTAAAAGAATGCAACGCCACGTGCAGCACCTCTGAACCGATTGAGGTCGAAGCAGGAAGAATGTGCCAGCAATGCGAGGGATGCTGGGTAGAAGAACTGTGCGCATGCGCAAGTATCAACGAACGTCCACATGTTCTATTGTGTACTAATTACCTTGACGGCGACAGCATAAAATCAATATCATCTTGACGGCGACAACATGTATGCAATGTTGTTATTGTAAGGTAATACCAATATTGATATTTAAAGATGAATGCAATGTTGCATACGTGTTGTTATTGTAATATTGCTTTTTAATCTTTATGCAATCTTTATGCAGTATGAAACACGTCAATATTGACGCCGTCAGTATAATATCAAGATCTGTCAAGGTTGATGCAAGAAATTTTGCTAGTAGGGTTGGCAATTCCGGTTTGTCCCACCCTTACGGTGACGGCAAAAGATTGTAGAAAAGTTGAAGCAAGTTAATCAAGAAGGAGTAGGGAAACTTTGGTCAATTTGGACTTTTTTATGCTGCACAGGAATTTTGTTTTCCAGCAATCTAAACAGTTTAATAACTCCAGTCACAAATAATTTGGTTACTGAGCTCGCTTAGATCTTTTAGAATTATCATTCTGACATTACCATATCATTGTGAGGCATTTTGTACTTCGGGAAAGTTTAAGTCAGGGAAATTTTTTCGTGAACTTCACTGCAACAGTTGATTTTAGATTCTAAATTCAGGGTCCCCCCCCTCAAAGCGATGGCGCACCCCTTAAGTGTGACGGAGTACCCATCCAGAATAAAAGTCCTCAAAAAAGAAAGAAATACCCCTTAAAAAAACTGCTTTAAAAATTCCAATGACGCAAAGCTGCTCCATGGACCTCTCCCCCATTCCCCCCCTCCTCCCGCCTGTGCACCCCTGTTAATTAGAAATTTTTTCTGTGACAGTTTATTGTTTAACTATTACAGGGTGGTTTCTGCGAGGTCTGAGAATTTTTTTTAAGTAAAAGAAATTATTTTTATTTAAATAGAGGATTATTTCGTACCCCCCCCCTTCCCCCCAAAACCCGACGCGCAAAGTGCTGGTACTTTTTACCCCTTCTTGCTGGAAGGGTAAGAAGTAATTTGCAACAGGTTTCACCTTTTTTTTTTTTGGATGTTTGGGTTCGGCCATTTTTTGGCCTAATTTTACTGTACTAATAGGATTTTTATCACGAGAGTAACTTGAAATGCTGTGAAATATGTTTTTTTAAGTGGACCTCGATTTGAGAAATGAGATTTTTAGTGCTGCCATCTATAGTAAAACTATGAAAATATTTGTTTACTGTTACATCATTTCGTTTCTGGTCCCGCGCATCGTAGCAAGGGCAGCAGAACCGAATTTAGCTCCACGCCGCATCTAGGCAGATCTGAAATCTACCGCCCGCACCCCCCTCAAAAAAAAAAGTTATATTAATTTGAATTTTTTGCATCGTGAATTCATATTATGTTTTTCGCAATCACGAGCGTGTGTGAGTGTATGTATGCGCGTGTGTGTTTGTGTAGGCGCATGTGTGTGGGTGCGTGTGTGTGAGTGTATGTATGCATGTGTGTGAGTGTTGTGTATGCAGTGCTGTGCGTGTAGGCGTTCGTGTGTGTGTGTATGCAGGCATGTGTGTTTGTGTCTGTGTGCAGGCATGAGTGTGTGTATGTGTGTGTAGGAGCATGTGTATGTGTAGGTGTGTGTGTGTGTAGGTGTGTGTATACATGCGGTTTTCGCAAGAGGAGCAGCATCGTGAGGCGGCCGGTCGGCGGTGATGCTGCAGAGGGTGCTGGCGGAAAAATAAAATCAGCGTAACATCAAAAACAGTCAAATGAGAACAATAAGCAATCGTGATTGCTCAAAAAAAAAAGAAAAGATAAAAAATTTCCGTGAAAGAAAAAAGCATGTGACCCATCCAAAAATTTCTTATTTGGAAAATTTGGAGACAAAATTGCAACATTGAGATTTTTTCTTTCTTTTTTTTTTTTAATTTTTAAAATTGTTTTTTAATGATGCTTAACGTTCCATTCCATTAGGTGTTCTGAATGTATGATATTCGTGCATGCTCGTATTTTATCGTTCGCAAATTGAGAATTGTTTTCATCTGTGAGTCAACGTTTTAAATAATTTCTTCTGTGTTATTACGTGAACTCATTTAACGTTTCTAATCACTCCTCATTTCTCGATGGTATTTCACTCGTAAATTGCTACTGGATTACATTCCAAAAAGCCCAAATATTCTGCTTTTGAAAACTGCCCACTTGAAAAATATGTATCACTTTTAAAAAAAATTTTTGAGCAATCACGATTGCTTATTGTTCTCATTTGACCGTTTTTGGTGTGCGTGCTTTTTTCAACTTGGACCAGAAGCCTAAGCAGCACCACCGTCCACCGTCCTCTGCTGGCGGCGGCGCGGCGCGGCTGCTCCGGTTTTGAGCTATCCGCTTCTCCTGGTCGGAGGCGTCCATGTCCTACACACACGCACGTTCACACACATACACACACACGACTTCACACACATACCCTCACACACGCCTACGTGCATACACATAGGTCTACGCATACACACAACTATTATGCACACGTAACCGCCTAGGAGGAGAGGCAGGCTTGGGGAGGGGGACAGGAGCCGTTTCTAGAAACAATAACTCCAATGAGTAGGGTTCTGTCTCAGTTCGTGATTGCGAAAAACATAATTTGAATTCAAAATTTCAGAATTAAATTTTTTTTTTTTTTTTTTTGAAGACTCCATTTTGGTTATCGGTTTTTAACTAAGAGCATGCTTTCTACATTTAAAATCATTCAGCCTTTTTCGCTCGCCACTCAATTTAATTTGCCGCCCAGACTTACTACTATTAAGCAAAAAGTTTTTTAATAGGACTCGACCGATGCATCGGCGCCGATGGTTCAACAATTTAGCCATCGGCATCGGCATCGGCGGTCGATGCTAACTTGCAGGAAATATCGGCCCATCGGCCTTAAAAAAACATCGAAAAGCCGATGGAATTGGCCGATGTTTTTGAAAAAGAAAGGACCTTTGCTGTTTTATTTTTTAGTACAAAGTAAAGGGAGTTATTGTTATTATATAAAATTGTTTACTTAAATTTCAGTATGAATTTCTATTTTAGTCACCCCTAAAAGAGTTTTTAATACTGCATTCAGGTACCAAACAAGTTAATTATTGCGTTGTTTCTTGCAGTTGGATGTACGTATGCATCTCTCCTAAGTCATAACTCAAAAATGGTAAGCTGTAGAAGGATAAATTTTCGCATGTGGGGTGTGCGTACGTTCCAGTTGTGCACTTCCCTTTTTGTTTTCGCTCGGGTGTTCTGAAAAACCTGTTTACTCATTTTTTGTGGCTATTTATTACTTATTTCAATGCAAAACTAATATAGCATCTCAGACCATGGAAACAAATATCAGATGGCGAAACCGGTTTTTGTGTCATTTTATTAGAGTCCCTTTGAACCGACGGCAATTTGTAATTTTTCGGTATTTGTTATATGAATCACAGTTATGCAGTCTTTTCTGTATCGCTTCGGCGGAGTTACAAGTTTGGGGCCCGTCGAAATACATTTTGGGGCCCTATTTCTCCATCACAGAAGTTGTAAAACATTTATCATAAGCATTTTTGTAACTCCTACGGTGCCCCTATGGTTATGGGGCCTCTCGCGCAATTGCAGCATTTGCTATATTTTAATTCCGCCACTGCACGTCAAAACAAACTCGGGTGCAAGTTTTGAAAGAGTTTTTCTGCTGAATGTTTATGATTATTATGAACTCTATTTTTTACGACTATTTTTTGAATTTCCGAGAACATTTGCGTGCCCCTCCTTCCACTCCCTATATTTCTGAAATTAAACTCTAGTTGTACTTCTGAGTTGTTTAAAACTAACACCATTCATAAAATTAAAGATTTTTTTTTTCAAACTTTATCTATTGTTTAGAAAGAATTTAAAGCATTAATGTAAGAAATTGATTAAAGACGTTTTCAATGGTGACATAATTCGGAAATCAAAGGGACTTTTGAATTTTTTCTTCGGAAGTGCTGAAGTAGATTCAGAAACTCTTCCGAGGCGTTGAGGGTAGCGGTTCTGTACTAAAAAAAATGAGGCCGAGGTTGGGGCCGAAGCGTGAGTTACTCCAAAATCAGAGGGTGATCCCCTAACCCTACCTCGTCGTTTCAAGCATTTTTTAAATATTTAGCGATTATTTATTTTGGTCAAGGAGTGTCATTTTGCGTATTTCTCATACTTGTTTCACTTATATTTCATAATGCGCCGTCCTTTTTGCATCATTAATAGCAATCGATTTTTTTCTGTTGTAACTATTTTTATGTATTTATATAAAATCAATGAATAAGTTATTTTAGTTTTTTTATTAAAAGTTTCAAGGATTTTCTATTATGCAATTTTTTTAAATTTCAGAAAATTATTGTTAAATTGAAAAAATTAATTTGAACTTGTTTGTAAAGCTTCATAAAAGATTAAACAGTCCAACTGCTCAATATTGTGCAAACATCAGATCACGTAGTATATGTATTCAGTTATTAACTTGGTGTAAATATTGAGTTTTTTTTTATTGTAGTTGCATTTTAAGAATCTCGCTCTTTTCATGGCTACTTCTTTTTCCAGCAAAATTTATGTCACTGTTATAGGTTTTTTCGAAAAATGCAAACTTTTCTATTCATAAATTTAAAAAAAGTATAAAAATATTCCTGTTTCATAGTTTTATTCTTAATTTTTTTTTTGAATGATCAAACAACATAATTTAATGTTTTTTAATTATGTTTAATGTACCTAAATCCATACATTATTACAATATTACTGAAATCTTAGCTATATGTTCAATTTAAAAAAAAAGACAAATCAATTGGTTATTAAACAGTCTCTCTTTTTTTTTTGCTGTTGTTCTTTCTTTTTAATCACAGCAGTCAGAAAAGGAGAAGCACAACTACACCCTATACAGATTGTACGTAGTACGATCCAAAAGTTCGAGGACCAGCTGTATAAAACCTTACCCAGAATAGTTCACATTACCGAAGCACATCCACCTTCAAAAGGTCGTCTTATGACTGTGTACTTCTGCCAGTGTTCATATAACTTTTGGAAACACCCCTGGAAACATTTTTCGCTACCTTCTATGATGCATCTTTATCTTCTCCTCACGGAAGAAAGCGGCGCGCATTTTTTTTTTTTTTTTTTTGCTGGGAACAGGTAAAAATCACACGGAACTAAGTCCGACGAAACGTTATGTTATTTGTTTGTCATATCAGAGTATTGACCAATCGAAACGTGCATCCTCAACATGAAAGTCGCCTTCTTCCCCACGATGAAGTTAAAAGCAGCAGCGCAAGAGGCCTTACAGGAGGTTACGAAAAATGTCTTCCAGGAGTGCTTCTAAAAGCTATACGAACGTTGGCAGAAGTGCATAGTCGTTCAAGGTGACTATTTTGTAGATAGATGTGCTTCAGCAATGTGAACTATTCAGGGTAAGGTTTTATAGAATTTGTCCTCGAACTTTTAGATCATACTACCTACATACGTATGAGTTTTCAACTTACTATTTGATAACGTTTTTGAGGGACGCAAGTTTACGCGCATGAAGACATCAAAAGAGTATATGTATAAATATGGTGATCGCAAAATGGAAATTTAAGTCGAAATCTATTTTTTTTTGTGTGTTTACAATTTCTTATGTAAAGAGAAAGTAAAGTGAAATGAATCAATGATACTTTAAATCCCTGACAATCTCATCAATTTATTTCTGTTTGATTTTTTTTTCTTTTTCTTTTCTTTTTTTTTTTTTTTGCAATCGGCCAACGGCATCGGCCATCGGTCATTTGGAGGAAAACAATCGGCCATCGGCCATCGGCCATGTTTGAACAATCGGCCAACAATCGGCATCGGCCCATCGGCCAAAAAATGCCATCGGTCGAGCCCTATTTTTTAATAATAATAATGTATAAGAGAAAGTACGCGTCGATCACTAAAGAAACCATAATTGAATAAACTTTTCTATGGCACTAAAAATCTTGTCGGAGCTTCTGGTTAAACGCGATGACACTTGCTTTTCTTCAATCGACACCGCTTCTCGTCTTCACACTTATTGTTTTACACACATCTATTTCCATGCTTGAAAAATATTTCATTTTCATAAGATGAGTGAAAGTAAACATTATTAAATTGCAAGAAAAGGATGTCACTGTGTAAAATGAAAGAAAACTAGCTTCAAGAGTAATAATTGAAAAAAAAAAAAACGTGATTAAAGCAAAATTTGCCGCCCTGAAAATTTTGCCGCCCAAGGCAGCTGCCTACTCTGTCTATTGGGGAATTGAGCCCTGAAGGGCAGTGGTCAGAACTAGTTTTTTTTTTGGCATATTTAGAATTCGCGCAACACAATCGAACCGTGTTGGAAATTGATAGTTTAGACAGATGAAGATTAGTTTATAATGCCACAACCTAAACTGCATTCAAAAATGTATAATTTCAAATGTTTAACGATGCTATAAGGTAAACGAAATCCAACTACTGTATGTGTGTATGCTCTTATTTTTTTTTTTTTTTAAAGTTGGGAAGTCAAGGGTGACCTCCTAGGAAGGGGGGGGGGTCATGGCGCAGACTGCGCCATTGAAATTCTTAGGGGGGTTGTTTTAAGGGGTTTTTCTCTTTTAGGGGGTCTCCGCGATATTGCCGGGGGTGCGCCCTTGCCCTTAATGGGGCACCCCTGGGTCAGTAGTGATTACATTTCAAAAGGTTTGTCCTCAGTTTCGCCGACATTTTCCATTTCCTCCCCCTGAAAAAGAAATCAAAAGGAAAGATTGAGAATGAGAAACAGGGGGATATGAAATTTTATGTCGGGGAAACTGGGGTGACACCTTGCAAAAGTAGTTTTTAGTCGCTAGATTAAAAAAAAAATGTAGTTGTTAATGTAAAACACATTTGAAAGTTGTTTGTAGTTGCAGTTGTAGTTCGCTAGAAAGAAAACAAAATGTAAATTTTTTACAGTAGAAAGTTTAAAGTAGATCATTTTTATACCCAAATTAATTCTGCATACATTATATTTACGAAAATTAAATTGCAAGGTTAAAAATCTGCAAGGTGAGAAAAAAGAATTAGAGAAAAAAGTTTCCAGACTATGATAATGACTATGTTATCATAACTCCGCCCATCGCCGCACCGATGTATCTCAGTATGGGGTCTTTTCCGAAATTTTAAAAGTATTTTTAATGAAAGAGCATGCTTAAAAACATATGATTTTACCACTTTAAAAATAATTTGACAAAGTTTACTATTAAAAAAAATTAAATCGGTGCGCTGACTCAATTTTATTTTTTACGCTTCTGCGCATGTCATCACAAATGATGAACTGTCATTCATTTTTTCCATTAACGCAGAGCACAATATTTAGTTCTCTTCTTTACTCATATGTAGTGGCAACGATGTGGTTAATAGCAAGCGTCGAGTGCAATATTTAATTCGCTTCTGAATTATCATAACCTGGAAACGCGGTAGACAGCAAGCGCAAACATCCAGTGCGCCAGTGGAGTAGCGCCAAAGTACATCATTTGTGACGTCACAAAGACCACGCCTTCTTTGAAAAATCGGAGAGTTTAAAAAGTTAATTAAAAAACAAATGTTGGGAAAATGAAGGTATTTTCTTGGTCCATGTTTTTTTTTCTTTTTTTTTTGCTCATTCTATCGAATTCACTGACTAAAAGTAGTACTTTTGACGGTAGGGAACAACCCTATTCCGGTATCAATTTCATCTCCTTCTCACCATAGACCTCTCTATTTAAATTTCTTTACTCTACGGTATAAACAAAAGTTGCATCTTGAAATTGCACAGTTGCTAACATTGAAATATGGAAAAGCACTGTCAGAGGTAATAATTTGCAATGGGAACGAATAGCATTTGTGATTGCGACAGATTTAACCTGCTACAGTCATCAGTAGCACTTAAAGATATCACGCCAAATGGTCTTCAGTTTATGACGTTACTTTAGTTATATTTTTCCGGCCCCTGGAAGCAAAAAATTTCCCCAAATACAAATAATAGTAAAAATTACAAAGGAAAAAGCACAATCTTAGATACCTATACTATCATAGAGGAAGAAAGCAACAAAGAAAGTCACATTTCTCTTTCTCAAACAAAAGAAGCGTTGATGTTCCATCTAAAAAACACATTCCTGGCGAAATGGAACTACGTTTTCTAATTTCGCAAAACATCCATCAATAGCTTCACAATCGAACTTCAACACAAAAGACTTGAGAACAATCTGATGTACAAACAAAAAATACATTTCTCTCAGCCTCGTCGATTACCTTTTGTTCGAAATGGGTTGTTTTTTGTACATCTTTTTTAACCGTTGCCATTCCGCTAAAAGTAAAAGTGCTTCTTGGTCTGCCCGAATTAGCAGGTTTTGTGCTTCTCCAATTCAGCACTTCACAGAGAAGAAAATGGCTTCGTTAACACTTTACGTATTAAAAGTATAGTCATTTAAAGTAATTTTGAGTTGTGTGGATTGACTTTGTTAAACTTAATATATTTTAATACACAGTGGACGATGGTTAATTGAATCAATGAATCAAATTGTCAAAAATGGAATAAAATCCAGCTTTATTGAATCAGTCGATTTATGGCATCAGAACTGTTTAGAACAAACGTGATTCATATAAGTGGTGGTCACTGTACTTGATGACTTTAAAGTTAAATATACTAAAATATGTAGAAAGTAGCATTGGGCCTTCTACGGTTTCGTTATGAATCTCGCTCATTACCGCCAAAATGACACTGGAGTCGGCATTTCATTTTTAATAAAAACAAAACTGAAGCACTCTCTCACAAAGAGGGCACCATTTCTTGTTTTTTCAGCAAGTATTTTGTCGTTAATTGTTTGTCTCCAACTTGCCATTAAAAAGGTGATGTCGCATACAGTGCCTGTTTAGTGATCTTTAGCGAGATACATAATGAAACTCTGAAAGTGCCAATGCTGCTTTCTACTGACAAGGTGACAAGATTATACACTGCGAGTTTTCTACTTTTTTGTTTACAAAATATTTCAACAACGCTGTTCCCAGCTCATTGTATCATCCAATCATTCTAACAGGACATTTTGTGCTTGGAAGCTAACCTCAAAGGCTGTTTTGCAGTTGCCAAAGTCTCTCGTCCAACTTTTTGATATTTTATGCACCATAAAAAGTCGCAGCATGCTCACGAGTAAGTGAAAATCACAGGGGGCGTTTTTAACACTCCGTCGGGCGCAACTGATCTATTAGGCACACCTCGAATTCTTTAGTTAGCCACGCCTCCTCAATAGCTCATGGAAAAATGTATATTCATTTTCTCAAACTTATGTTACATTCGAAAATCATGAAAAACTGTTTTATTTCTCTTCTTTGGTGTTTGTAGTTGACAATTTTTTCGTAAGAAAATGTAAACATGCGTAGAAAAGATCAGTAGATCAAAGTGTGCTTCCCAGGCTCAATGCGCCCGATCGTGTTCTACAACATATTGCGCCCGACGGAGTGTTAATATAGGGACAGACAGGGAAGAAAATAGATTGCCCACTTCAGAGAGCTCTAGAATCCGTTCTTGTTGGTTCGAAGGAGATAAAATTTAAGCTACGCATATTTCAAATGATGCGTTTGGCGTTTGTTAATAAAAAAAACCTTTAGTTCAAAAAAACTATCGATAGATAGCGCTGTACACAGAAAACCATTTAATGAATGACAAAAATTGAACAATGTTTTTTTTTTTTTAATAAATAAATAAATAAAAATTGTAACTAGAATAAAAATATCTTAGTAGAACCCGGTTCTCAAATCAGAAAACCGTTCTCTACCGTTTACCGTAGTAACAACGTTAAAATTTGAAGATCATGGCGTCGAATGCTTTCATTTAGATCAGTGGTTCCCATCCTACGGCCCGCGAAGCTGACCCATGCGGCTCGTTGTTTTTTTAATGTTACAAGCTCAAAACTGCTATTAGTCACATTGTCACAAATTTGGAGATGAATATTTACAAAATGGCTCCTGGAAAACAGGTAGAATCAATAAAATAAACATCAATTCATGATGGTAATTCTATAGATTTGTAATATTCTTTGGATGTTAAGTGTGACTCCCTTAATTGGACTACCAGTTTATTGGATCAGTCGCTTATTTGGACCAAAGAACCAAAACAAATCCAGTTATTAGAACCAAACAGCCTATTATTATTAGAACCAAAATGGTCCTGTTCCAATGTGGTCCTATTAACCGGAATCGAATGTGTTTTAAATATTTTGAACTTTTATCCCGCGAGAATCATTTTAGGTTGAGGTGCGCCCCTCGTGTAAAAAAGATGCACCACTGCTTTAGATCGAACTGAGTTACCAGTACGAGGGACAGATCGAAGTTATTTAATATTTTTGAGATAACTTATTACTTACTACGAGTACCCGCACGGCTTTGACCGTAGTAGAAAATTAAAAGGTTATTTGGTTCGCCTATATATTTACAAATAATGGATGATGAATTTCTCGCCAATATGCTATGTTCATTTTCTCGCCCATGTTACGGTTTCACGTTATGACAATATGGTAATTTACTCGTCCACGTTGTGATAATTTTCTCGGTAAAATGTTCTTAAAAGTAGAATAGAAAAAGGACAAAATCGAATTTTCGAAAAATCGCTTCGCACCATTCAAGGTGCTACACCATTCGAGGTGCTACAAACTAATTCTGTGCCAAATTTCGTGAAAATTGGCAGAACTGTCTAGGCGCTATGTGCGTCACAGAGAGACATCTCGACAGAGATACGGACCCGACAGAGATCCAGATATCCAGACAAACTTTGAGCTTTATTATTAGTAAAGATAACACATCAAAAGATTTTCTCCGTCCAGCGCCACGCACCGGTTTTTTTTTTTTTTTTTTTTGAACTAAAGATTTTTTTTTTTGATAAATGTCAAACGCATTATTTAAATTATCCGCAGAACAAGTTCGAATTTCCTTTGGACCAATAGAACGGATTCTAGAGCCCTTGAGCTGAGCAACTTATTTCTTGCTGATCCTGTATCTAGATTTTTTTTTATTTTGCTAATTCAAAGTCGCATTGCGTTTATTAACCTTTATCTTTACTAATAATAAAGCTCTAAGTCTCTCTGTCTGTAGGATGTCTGGATGTCTGGATCTCTGTGACGCGCATAGCGCTTAGACCGTTCAGCCGATTTTCATGAAATTTGGCACAAAGTTTACACATCAAGTTCACACCTCAAAAGCAAAGTGGCACCTCGAAGCGATTTTTCGAAAATTTGATTCTGTTCTTTTTCTATTTCAATTTTAAGAACAGTTTCCGGAGCAAAATTATCATGAGACGGACAAGCAAATTACAAAATTATCATGACGTGGAATGGGAGAGCGAATGTACACAGCCAATTGGTGAGAAATTCGTCATCCATTATTTGTAAATATACAAGCGAACTGAATGACCTTTTAATTTTCAACTACGGGCAAAGCCGTGCAGGTACCACTAGTATAACATATTTTGCATCCCATTTCTCATGTGATTCAAAGTGACTTTGAGTGGCAGGGTCACTTTGAATCAGGTTAATCTTTGAAACAGTTAAAAATAGAGGAATTAGGGATCTAAGTTAACCAAAATGACTGTAATCATTGCGATCAATGACTGAGAATGCTGGGAACTCAACGTCTCAAATACCTAGATGAGGAGAAGTTTAAGATGTGCACTTAATGACGGTAAAAATGGTTATTTATTTACTTGCGGGGGAACAATCGTGACTAATTGGAATACGCTATACAAGAAGCAGAAATACAATATGCAACATTTTCTAAGGCAAGGGTTCTCAAACGGTGGGTCGCGTTCCCCAGGGGGGGGTCGCAAGATGTGGAAGAAAAGTTTAAAGAAAATTAATTTGTTGCAAGATTATAAAATCAGTAAGGTCTACTACTGTTTCTTATTATAAAATAATTCAAGAGGCAAAAATTCATGTTTATTTTATTACTTACTTGAATTTCTAAGGATAAAACACAACCATTTGTGCAGTTTTTAGTTATTGTTTTAGGGTTTAGGCAGAGTTAAAACTTTGGGGGATCGCCAAAATACTTTGTCTAAAAAGGGGGCGCAATTTCTAAAAGTTTATGAACCCTTGGCCTAAGGAAAAGCTCAGCATGCCTGTATTTAGGGTGTTCAAGGGGGTCAATTAAAGTACTTTTGGCTCTAGGAAGTTGATGTATTTACATGTAAATGGGTGTAGTTTCTGCTGTTTTTTGGTATGTTTTACATTGAGCTTTGCTCACCCCTTTCACCTTCACCAGAAAAAATCGAAATGACGGGCTTTGTGGAGAGGAATATTTTAAATATCAACACTTGTCAGCTTAAATGAATGAAATTCCAACGTTTCAATACACAAAATTGCAGACACGTGTTTCGGGGTAACAAGGAACCTCTTTTCCAATGCAAAGAAGAGTGAGCTTTTGGATGAAAAGTCATCCGAGGCAGGGACGTTCACACAAATTTTGGGGCCCGTCACAAATGACTTTTCCGCCCCCCTCCACATTTTTTACACTTATTCCCCCCCCCTAGTTTTAAAACTATTGGGCACCCTTCAGGCTCGGGCACGGGCCAACAGGTGTCCCTTCTACCCCCCCCCCCCTTGTGCACGCCCCTGATCCGAGGTTAGCTTTCCTTGGATGATTTCGGGGCGCCCCTGACTGTTACTACGTACTTTCTATCCTTTCACGTGAAATCATACGAATATGCAAACATAACGTTTATCTATAATTATCTATATAGATAAACGCCATGTTTGCATCATCTAGCTAATCTACAGAGTTCGTACTCAGTTTCAGAAATAAAATGAAGGAGTTTTGGAGGAGTTTTGAAGGAGTACTAATGGAGTGTCATTAAATGATGTTACACCTTTTCTTTTTTCAATATATTTGACCATCAGCACCTTTACCACAAAGTGTCACACTTTACCCCAAACTTCTCCTCTTGTCACGTCATATTTTTTGAAAACATATTGTTACAATAACTGTGTGATGTCACTTTTTGTCCCCCTCTCTCTTCCTCTTGTCACAATTTCATGAGCCCGTCTCCTTCTCAAAGCATGACATCACTTGTGGATGAACCTTTTTACTACATCATAACTTCGATTACTAAACAATTGTTTTTTTAATATAATCACTTAATATAGTACAACTATTTATGTAGTTTTAAAGATTTAAATAATAATTAAATAACCTGACTTTTGCTGCTGAGAGTGTGGTAGAGGAAAAAACAATAATCATAAAACTTGAAAAAATAGCCAAGCACCATTTAAGCATGTTTTACTTCACTTATGAAATGTCTTAGTCTTCTAATAAAATTTTCACCTTCAACTTTTATGAATTAACTGTGATCATTCTGAAAATCGAAAAAAAATAAATACACAAAATTACTACATTAAAATTGCCTTAGTGACGAAGTTAGTTGTCAATCGAAGTATTTTAAGTTTTTGTTATAGAGGAAGATTATGTAGTCTTGAACTCTCTAAAAAAGAAGGAGTTTTGAAGGAGTTGAAACCAAAATGAAGGAGTTTGAAGGGCCCTTTAAAAATGTTTTATAAATGAAGGAGTGTTGGAGGAGTTTTGAAGGAGCGAACGAACCCTGATCTATAAATGAGGAGTTTACTTTCAAAACGAATTATATCCAGTTTTATATTTTTTTGGCAAAACGAAAAAATTGTTTTACGTACAAACACTATAACTGTTAGAATTTCGAATTTCTCGCAATGTTTTCAGAATGACAAGTGACTATTAGCATAAGTCTAGGAATTTTTTCTCAATTTTACCAGACCTAAATTGCCAATATTATTTTCGATACATTCTTTTAGTGTAGAACAATGAATATCATCCCGTTTGCGAGAAAAAAAAAACACGTATATCTTCTTCAGAAATAAACTTTATTAGATTGAAGCAAAGTATATTTAACATTTTTCACTACATTCTTTCTTTTTTATTTTACTTCATTCCTGCTTACTTACTTTCTTCTTTTCATCGAACTTTTCAACAAAAAAAGGGGGGGGGACCTTCGATCCAATTAATTATGAATAACGAAACCACACAAGCCGATTCAAATAACAACTTTGCAGGCATTAAAATATTAATATATATCACAATTTTTATCACAACTAATCACAATTTAATCATTATTTAATCACAAATTAATAGTAATATTAATTATTTAATATTGATTTAGTGATCACAATTTGAAGTCGCGCTTGCCTAACTCATAACAGACTTGCACAAGGTGCAAGGTGCTGCGATCTTTTAATACGGATAGGTGTGTTACGCTTGATTGGAAATGCTGAGCCAGTGCTTCGCTCCTCTATTTTATTTGTGAACTACTTTTGAATAAGAAGTGGCAAATTCAAATTTGGATATGTGCCCTTTTGATCTGAAAGTGAATGAGTGGGTACCGGAAAATAAGGGATAAGTTCCACCAGTGGCGCAGCCAGAAAATTTTTCTCGTAGGGGTTTTCAAAATCGAAAATTGTTGTTTTCTTTCTCATTCATTTACAATGCGTAATTGTTCAATACGAAAGAGTTTCTACAGATTTTGCTTAAAAACAATTAATAATTCGTATTGATATCACTATGAAACGAAGAAAGTGCGAAAACGCACAGAATACTTATCATTAGTTTTACTTTAATCTTATATTCCCTTTTTTTTTGTGTGTGTGTGTGTGTGCTTTTTTTTCGCGAGGTCATTTAAAAAAACCTCCTCAAATTTATTTATGTCTTTATGAATGTCAAATGCTAGCTAATAACGGTTTCGATCTTTCGATGGGAATTGGTAAAGAGCCTCAGAAAGTCTGGTGTAGTAAATTCTCTCTCTCTGTAGGCTTCCTCTCTCTAGATTTCCCTAAAAAGGATTTATGCAGTGATGGAAGTGCTGAGGGACTATGATACTCTGTAGAGCTTTATTGACACCATTTTAGCTATCTTATACCAGTGGGGACGTGGGGTGCCCATCATGAAATAACTTTTATAATTAAAAATTGAAAAGTAATTTCTGTGACTGCTTCCCAATCATTAAAAGCAGTAAGATTTTTTTTTTTTTGAAACTTATTCCAATTGGAAAAGCTCAAATACTCTGCTTTTTTCCCTTGATTTCAATGGAGGAAATGATTGTGCTTGTGTTCTGGGAGGGGTTTTAACCCCAAAATCCCTCTCGTGGCTGTGCCACTGAGTTCCACTTTGCTGTAAGAGACCTGGCGAGAAGTAAGGGTATGAATATAGATGGTAAAATCAATGTCACGCATTTTTAAATAGATATAAACCACTTCGAGGAGGAAGAAATTCATGAGTCGATAGGGCTTATATTAGATTATATTTAGGCGATTTTCATATAGAGATTCTGAAAACGAAAAAACAAAAACATTTCCCCCCAAAAGTGGATATAATCTGTTTTGAAAGCAAACTCTTCAAATGTTTAGGATGCCGTGAGAAAATTCTAATTTTTCAAAGGGTGCCACCACTTGGAAAAGTTTGTGAACCTCTTTTCCAAACCATTTTCAATGCCTTTAAATATCCCTTAAACACGCGGCTTCTCCGGACGAAGCCCGAAGCATCCCCAAATTTCGCCTCCAAGTCGCTATTATTTCACCGTCTTAAGAACCGAATTAGGAATTCTAAGCTTCGACATGCCTGCCTGGGCGCTTCGAAAATCTCACATGGCTGAAATAAACAGAATACTCGGAAAAATCTCTGTTAGCTCTCTGTCTCGGCTTCGATGCGTTATTCAGCCCACATTGCGTAACGGGGTTCTTAACCCCGGTATCAGACGCGTCCGCGTTAGATGTCGCGCTTGGAGGCGCTCGATGCGGCGAAAGTTATGCCGTTCGTGACAAAAATGCCTTTCGATACATCTTCCTTTTCATGCACACCACAAAAGAAGCAACAGGCCCGTTAATGTCTATTTTATTGGTGAATTCCCTGGTCCGAAGCAGCGGGTTATTATTTTATAACCGGGAAATGACCCGAGGGTAAGAAACTGACTTGCGTACTTGGGCGACAAAAAAGAAAAAGACTCCTTCACCAGAAATGTAAATCAAAAGTTCGCCTATCCGTGTTAAAGTACACACTGCTCAAAAAAAATTAAGGGAGCACATGGTTTTAACAAAATGTGTTTGAAATACACCGCCAGCTCAGTCATTTCCAGCCGAGGACTGCAGTTTCGTGCTTATTAGCACGCATCAGCCCGGCATAGGAAAGTGACTGAGCTGGAGATGGAAAACCTCTTAAGGAAGACAAGAGTGCGAAACAAACTGGTAGCTAATATAGAATTAGCGCAGCTGGCGGTGTATTTCATGTATTTCTGCTTTAGCCCTGGCTATTGGGCGGTAATTTACTGAATATACCATGCCTTGCCTTTAATCTTCGAGTTGAACCGAACCATTGCTTCGGTCACTCGTCTGGTCTGCGCTAATTCTATATTAGCTACCAGTTTGTTTGGCACTCTTGGCTTCCTTAAGAGGTTTTCCAGCTCCAGCTCAGTCACTTTCCTATGCCGGGCTGATGAGCGCTAATAAGCACGAAACTGCAGTCCTCGGCTGGAAATGACTGAGCTGGCGGTGTATTTCATGTATTTCTGCTTTAGCCCTGGCTATTGGGCGGTAATTTACTGTAAATTTAATTAAAAATGTGTTTGGTTTGATTTTGGGTTATATGCATGCACAGCGCGTAAGTTGCAGAACCTCTCATTTTGGATGTGATATGAGGGAGGGAGTTTGCATCCGTCCCACATCTAAATTTTCAAATGGATCCCACTGAAAATTTTTTAGGGGGAAGGAAGCTGTAATGCATCCTAATTTCCCCCTCTTGATCTTGACTCTTCAGTATGGAAAAACAGAAACTGATTTAGTTTATGGCAGATTAACTGTCAGTGGTTTGTAAATTAATGATGATCTGAGGTTCGTCTCAAGTCATATTGAGGCGCCAAGACAGAGATTCATGAGATCTTTGTCTTTGGTGGAAGGAAGAGTTTTCTGGTCTTTTTTGGGGAGAGCAGAGAGAGGAGGACTGTGAGTGACGGTAGGGTAGCAAGCTGTGCTACTCGCGAGCTCACAGAAAAAAATCCATATTTTGTAGTGTAAAATAAATGTATAAAGTGTGTTGTGGTCTTAGTAAAAGGTAGTTTTGTCTGTGATTTTGGTGTGTATTTTGTTCAGCCATAGAGGTGGAAGACCTACGTAATTCACCAGGATATCACGGCTAAAATAATATTTCATCACGATATCACACACTGTTTACTTTCGAGCAATTAAGAAGTCTTCCTGCCAGGTACTCCATGGGGGTACTTTCGTGCAACATAGTTATGCAGACACATTCTATGTGGGCTCCTCCGAGCACATTAGCATTTTCAGTCGACTATTGCGAGACGAGTCGCCCATTACTGCTCGCGGCGGGGGAGAGAGATTTTATCGCCCCAGCCCAGTCCCATGCACGAGGAACGAATGCTTACACTTAGGGGCTGTCCATAAAATATGTCACACGTTTTTTCAATATTTGTGACCTCCCCTATCCTCACCTTTGTCACAATGTGTCATACTTCACTTAACCCTTTCTTCCCCCTTATCACACGTTACATTATTTTTCAAAAACATATTTTCATTTAAAGAAAAAAAGCGTGGTGTCATATATCTTGCTAAACCTCTCTCCCCTTGTCACAAACCCCATTCAACGAACCCCACTTCCCCTCAAAACGCGACATCATTTGTGCACACCCTTAAGGAGCACCAAAACGTTATTGTGTCTTTTTAGTGACAGTGGCGCAATGAATTTTCCCTTTATGGATTTTTGATTAATAAACAAGTCGCTGTAAATATATTTACAGGGTCTTGAAGATTCCATCGTCATATATAAATAATAGCCAATGATCGAGTAACGCGAGTCAACAACGATGAAACTCACGCCACGGCATAATATTTTGATAATTGACGTGCAAGGAAACGCTTTATTTTGACAGGGCTGAACTAGATCCGAAACTTAACTGCTTCACTGGTAAGACTGTCATTTTAGGAGAATGAAGAAACTAAAAAATGGTCAACAATGAACTCTATCTACTGGATTTTAGGGTTAATCCACTGGAATTGGATTAAAATTTCAGCTATCAAAATATCACTAAACATGCAATTGCTTCGTTCAAATGTAAAAGCAATTTTCACCCGTCATTCCTTGACGGGTGATTTTCTAGTTTTTAAATAATAGCAACGGGGGGGGGGGCGGATTTAATTATTTGGAGGAATGTCACAATCATCGAGTAACAATAAAACTAGAGAGCGTCGTGGGGTTACTTTTTGGCTGTCCTCACGGTAGCAAGTTCGACTCCTACCATTTGGCGAGCGGAACTGTCTAACTTCCAGTCAAGTGCGCAAGTTAAGTTAAACACTCAATTAGAAATAAGTCAAATACAGACTACCCTCCCCACCCCCTTATTTGATCAGTACTTTCTCCTGTTGACAGCCTGTATCCACCTTGCAAATAAGGGCAAGCACTCACTCTAATGTTAATAACTATTTTGTGGTCAAAATATATTATACTTGGGAGCCATTTGGTCTCTCTTTGAAAAAGAAAATCACCCGTCGAGGTATGACGGGTGAAAATTGCTTCTAAATTTGAACGAAACCATTGCCTGTTTGGTGATATTTTGATAGTTGAAATTTTAACGAAAGTCGAAAAATAAGGATTTTATGTCGAAATCTAAGAGTCATAATTAATAGTTTTTAATTGATATCTCCGCTAATTATTATCGGAGAAGTATGTTATATAGCCAATCATAAAGATGGAAATATTACGAATCCATCGATACCTGGTTCGATGGCCAGTTCATTGGTGTTTGGGAGGAGTAACTTGGACATACATACATAAATACATACACTCAGTTTTTAATTACATAAGATTTGACACTACAGATCATAATATAGTTACACATTACATAGCAATCATATGGAAAATATTTCGTTTGTCTTTGTAAGCGCATAGTTCAATCATCTAAAGGTAATCATTTTAACAAGTTTTGTCAAGAGATACTGTAAAACAGCTTCCTTTGCTAATCATAATTATTAGCAATTACGGTCATGAAAAAAAAAAAATGTTCGTTTAAAACTTCTGTCGTTTGTGTTGTTAATCAAAGGCAAAGGGCGTATCCATATCTACATGGGGGGGGGGGAGCAGTCCCGTCATTCGAGCTATCACGGTGCTGCTCAACTATCCTGCCATCACTATGCATTCGTGTATGTATTTCGTTGTTTTGCCCTATAAAATGCAAAATGGCAGCTTATTTATCACGCGGGTTGGTTTTGATCAATTTTAAGTACAATTTTGGATATTTGCATAAATATTTAGCTGTTGACTCAAGAGCAAAGCTCTGCTCTCGCCCATGCGCAAACACTCGGAATCTTCCATCTCCAAGCATTCCACGCATCGCTGAGCTGAGCAACCATTTGCATTTTTGTCAGCGTTCCAACTTTTTCCGAGCAGCCACCCCAAAAGGGTCGCTCCGGGCCACGCCATTAAAATTTGCATTCCAAATATGGCAACATCGAAGATTTTACTCGCTCGGATGAAAATATTCTGCGACATTGACCATGAAAAAGAAAAAAAAGATTTTAAAGCTGTTTTTGACAGGTTAATGGATCTGTAATCAAAGAAATATTTGCTAGAACGAATATTTATCTCTCGATTAAGAGGATTAGCACATAGTATAAAGTGATTCCACCGTTGTAGAATATTGAAACTTCCAAAATTGTTTAATATTCCATTGACGCATGCAACACTTTGTCGAGAAGCAACTTCTTGATTCTTTTCCATTTGCTGATGGCGATAGATGTTCATGGGCGCCCCGAGCATAAATTTTTGGGAGGGTGGAAAATTCTTTATTTGCCGAATGAAACTCTAAATTTTGCCGAATGATGATAATTCTACCGAACAGAGCTCCAAATTTCGCGATTGAGGATAGTTTTGCTAAATGGACAACTTGACAATTTCTCCACTTCTCCCCCGAATGGTAAAAAGACCTTCTCGGTTTCGGTGGGAGATGTGGAGTGACTTTCCAACGCCATCCAACTAAGAGCTCCCGGAACAACAGCTGACTTGATTAAAATTACAAAAAAAAAAAAAAAAAAAATTAATTTGAATTTTGACATCTTGAATTCAAATTATGTTTTTCGCAATCACGAGTGTGTGTATGTAGGCGTGTGTGTTTGTGTCTGTGTGCTGGCATAAGTGTGTGGGTAGTTGTGTGTTTGAATGTGTGTGTGGGGGGTATATGTGAGTAGGCATATGTGTTTGTGTCTGCGTGCAGGAATGAATGTGTGGGTAGTTGTATCTATGTTTTTGTGTGTTTGTATGTGTATGTGCCCTATATGTATGCGTGTGTAGGTGTTTGTGTGTGTGTGTGTAGTTGTGTAGGTATGCGCGTGTGTGTAGGACATGGATGCAACCTGGAGACGGCTTTCGCTATAGGAGCAGCATCGTGAGGACCCGGTCGACGGTGACAGGGTGCGGAAGGTGGCGGTGGGAAAATAAAATGATAGGAACTTCAAAAACAGTCAAATGAAAGAATGAAAGCAATAAGCAATCGTGATTGCTCAAAAAAAAAAAAAAAAAAAACACACAGTAACACCAACAAAATTAACAATTTGTGTATATAATTAAATTTAAATTTGCTGAATGGAACTCCAAATTTCACCAAATAAAGATAGTTTTGCCAAATGCAGGGGTGCCCACCTAGAGGGGATGAGGGGTCATGGCACAGACTGCGCCATTGAAAATTTTAGAAGAATAGTGTTTTAAAGGGTATTTTCCCCTTTTTTGGGAGGGTGGATCTTCGCGGTATTTAGGAGGTATGCCCTTGTTCTTAGGGGGGGGGGGGAGAATATGCTCTCCTGTAGGGGGAATAATAAAGAGAAAATGAAAAGTGATTCAAGCATTAGCCTTAAATAATACATTAATGCCCATGATAGGTGGGGGGAAAAAACTGTGGTGCAGAGATGAATAATCAGAATAATGTTGATGCAAATAGTTGAAAGAATTTGGCACATACTCGTGCCTTAGGATTACGAAAACACACTTTCCAGTGCAGACAGAATTTTGAGCATCTGACGTAACTCACAATCTATGCTTCTCAAAAAAAAAAGGGGGGGGGGGCTTTTTTGAGAAAATAACGAATTCACTCTCTCTTTCCTGAGAAAATGAACTTATTCATTGCTCATTGTTGATTTCTCTCCGATAGCGACAGCAACAAACTTTTTGTCGCCAGCCATGTTGCTCGCCGTCATCCATTCTACATAGCTGTTTTTTTTTTTTTTTTGAAGTACTGGTTAAAAAATTCGTTCAAATCTTACTTTTTTCATTTTTTAAATTGACTAGTCATGATTTGAAAAAAATAAAAAAATAAATGTAAGATTCGTGGGGTCCTTGAGTGATTTGAATGAAAGTCTGGGGTTTTGTGGAAACACAAGTCAAGAAATACTGACGCCACAAACCCCATGCCACCCGCAATGCTTTTTTTTTTTTTTTTTAATTTCAACTCATAACCCTATTATAGCGGTATACATATAACTTATTCTGCTGCACTACATAGCGACAACTTAGTTGCTATGACTTCCAACAACAACTCAATTATAACTCCAAGATCATACATATTGATCCATACAAAACATTATCTATAGTCTCTGTCTTTCTAAAGAGCCCGATAAACATATCATTCGGATTATGTCGAAGAAACAATAGAGCGACGTTTTACGAAAACAATTTAAACGATCAGAAGCAAAACGGACACCTTTTGGGACATTTTAAGAGTAAGTAACTCGAGCTTGTCTTGCTCAATTGAGCATAGAAATGTGGGAACGAGAAGATAATCCAACGATAGACAAGTAATCCGCATTTAATTGGTTCAATAATTGCTTACAAGGAAACAAGCTTTTTTTCTGATCGCAATCGATTTTATTTTGCTCTGGAGACATCGTTATCTGTATTCGTTCGATAATGATTATACAGTCGAACTCGGTTATAACGAGCCCTGATTTAACGAGAATCCGGATTTAGCGAAGAATTCAGAAATACTTGGTTGGTACAATGAGTAATGGGCCAAAACTTCGAGGCCGAAACTTTGCCGGACAAAACTTTGCAGCCAAAACTTCACGTGGACAAAACTTCGCGCTGTCAAAACTTCGTGTGGTCAAAACTGCGCGAGGATAAACCTTCGCTCGGTCAAAACTTCGCATGGACAAAACTTCGTATGGTCAAAACTTCACGTGGTCAAAATTTCGCCTGGAATCGGATTTTAGTTTTAAAAAAATAATAACCGGACGGAAACAGTGTTTAAACTTCCATGCGGCAAACTTCGCATGGACAAAACTTTGCGTCGTCAAAATTTCGTGCGTACAAAACTTTGCACTATCAAAACTTCGTATGTGTCTTACTTTTCGCATATAAAATAAAACTTCTTAAAATAAAAATTATTTTAGTTTAATGTGAAATGAAATCTTTAAATTACATATCATTGAACAATACCTCACCCCTAAAAAAACGACACATTTTTACTTGTTTGCTAAAGTTAACATGATATGTTTATAGAAATTTATTGTTGTGAATAAGCAAAGTTCTGAACAGGCGAAGTTTTGACCGCACAAAGTTTTGTCCACGCGAAGTTTTGACCGTGCGAAGTTATGTATCGGCGAAGTTTTGACCGTGCGAAGTTATGTATCGGCGAAGTTATGGCCGCGACGTTTTGTCCGGCGAAGTTTTGACCCCAAACCGGTAAAATGTTATGTCTATGAGAGCATAACTCGCTTTTAATGAGCAAACCCCGCTTAAAACGAGCAAGATCTTGTGATTTGTATGATTTCTATTAATTTCCAACTCAGCTTGCGTCCTTTTTTGGTAAGTTTTCTTTAACATTCCGAAGTCAACGAGAGGTAAGGGATATATCATAAATCCGGAGGACAAGCGATGGCAGAACTTTTTTAAATTGTGGAGTAAAAAAGAATTTAAAAATTATGTATGTGTCTTTTTGGATATACCTCAAAAACAATGACACAAGAAAGAGGCATTCAGACAGTTCAAAGCAAATTTACCTACTTCTTTGGAACATTATAGTGATTAAAAAGAAGAAAAAAATGGCAACTATGATAAATTTTTATGATTTCTTCACGAACTTATTTCTTCTTTTATTATTATTATTTTTTTTTGCGTGCACTCGGTTATAACGAGCAAACATAATATCGGTTATAACGAACAATTAGTTATAAGCGAGTTCTACTGTAACTGGTTAAGACTTCAGACAGAAATTATTTTCAAAGACAGTCCCTTCATTTTTTAGTTTCCAGAATTTTCTACGAGTTATTTTACAGTGTGTTTCTGGAAGTTTAAAATTACCGATTTTCGAGTAGTGCTATTTAAATGATTTTTTTTAATAATGTCTGTTTATTTAAGGATGTTTTGCTTATTTTCCGGAGCATCCAGGCTTTCGATTCTCCGGATTTCTTTATAGTCCTAGTTGGTCCGGAAAAAACGATTTTGTACTGTAATAGAAACAAAAAATGCACGGAAATAAAAAATACGTTATCATTTAGGACGCGTATTTCATCCTACTCCAGTTGACAACTTAATAATAACTCAAAAAGATTGGAAAGTGTGAGAAGCAGGTAATGTTTAGCAAATTACTTAACCGCATTTAAAGCTATTAACTGTTGACGCAGATTACTTTTTTCCGCCAACTTTAAACGCAAGAATGTATAATTGTGGGATAAAAGCGATCAAGAGAATACTACTTCGGATATTTTTCCTCCCATAAACGTCTACTGCCCCTCTTTTTAAACCTTTCTTCAAGACATTTTCTTCTTTGTGATTATTCTGGTGCAGCCACAAAATGCAACAATTTCCAGCAGCGTACTGAACGGTGAGCAGTCAACTAATTAGTTCCGCCAAGACGGTTTTCGATTGTAAAACAAAAAGGAAATGGATGGAAAGAGAAACAAAAACAAAGTATAAAGGGGTTCGACTTGCGCATGCGCGCGAATCCCGCTGGCTTCGACGATTGGCGGAAACGATCGCTCCGTAGAATCGCAAACAAAACAAGAACAGTTCGAATCAGATGTTTGGGTGTGAAGAAGCGACAAAAATTGTGCCGAGATTTTACGTTCGTATATTCTGGATTTTTGATTTTATTGTTGGCCTCGGAAAGTAAGTGACTTTAGTTTTTTTTATTTTATTCGGTTTTAAATTAATTGTGAATGCTCTTTAACGAACATAATGTGAAAAATTACTTTGTTTTGCATTGGAAGATACGAAATGCAAAATAAAGAACGCTAGCATTCGTAAAAAGTGAAATTAACCTGCACACACTTTGCTAGCCACTTCATTATTCTAGAATTTTCCATTTTATAGCATCTAGAACTTATAGTAAAAACAGTTTAGCGCGTTATTTAGTAAAAATGCGTGATTAAAAAATGTTCTTGCAAAAATGTACTGTTATGCTTTAATATTATTTTGTACTGGTTTTTTCTTTAGAATAATTTTTTCACCCCTTTAGCAATATCGACACTTTAAATTAGGAAAAAAATAAAGAATATTAGCATGTAGTATATAGTTCAAAAATAGTTTTTTTCGCCTATTTTCCACGATGCTAAAGTTTTATCCAAATTACAAAGCGCAAAAGTACGCTTAAGTAATTTTTTAAGGCGAATCCCTTTCTTTTTGTGCGGTAGACAGCAAGCTTCAGCATTTAGCGCGCCAGTGGAGTACGGGCCAAAGTTCATCATTTGTGACGTCATAAAAACCACGCCTTGTTTGAAACATCGAACATTAAAATATATATATATATATATATATATATATATATATATATATATATATATATATATATATATATATATATATATATATATATATATATATATATATATATATATATATATATAAATTAAACGTTTTGAAAATAAAAGATTTTTTTCGCTCCATGTTATTTATTTATTTTTTTGCTCATTCTATCAACTTCAGTGACTAAGTAGTAATTTCGACTGATGGAAACAACCCCATTCATGACAAAAACTTGTGCCCCCCCCCCCATTTCCCCATTTTGGAACCACTATATAATCAAGCGTTTGTGTACGTACTTTGTACTCTTTTGTACCCTGGAAAATTCTGCAATTTCTACCCTGAGTCCCTGAGTTTAAAACTTTTAACGGTGTAGGGGAAGGGAAGAAGGTCCTGTGCAATAACACTCTTGAAAATGCAAGGAATTTTTTATGGGAAGTTTCTGGAAAAGGGAAGTATTTTTGGCTCCGTATTACCTTGCGTTACCTTTATAGTGGCTGCGTTTTAAGGACAAATTTTGAAAAATTACATGAGGCGAAATCTCAGTCCCCCTAATTGTGCATGAATAATATTACACTTTGACCCCCACCCCTGTCCAATTAATGTACTCACATTTTACTTTTAGAACCAGAAGCTGGATTACGGTTGTTGAAGAGTGCAGTTTTAACCGAAACATTCGCTTATCGATTTAAAACTGCAATAAGTTGTAAAATTCAAAGCAGTGTTAAAATAATACAAGTAATATGCTTATAAGAAATCACAGTGACTAGAAAACAAAAAAATTTGAAATAAAGTAATTTAATAAAACATTTGAGAAAATGTTTGAGCAAACACATTAAAAAATAAAAGATAATATTCGCTGAGCTCCTAGTGTAGAGCTTATACTGTGTCTATTACTGTAAAAGGAATGATTTGACATAGGCTTTGGTGCGCCTCCACGCAAGATTTATAAGTGTGCCCAGGGCCGCGTCGTCCCTATGTGCAAGGTCGTGCGTCGCACGACGGCGCTAGAGTCAAGAAGACGCCGAGCTCTATTGATCAAAAATGTTTCAAGTAGGGGAAAAAAATCTCCAACCGAAAAAATTATCTTTTCATAAACTGTAATGGCGACGGGGAAATTATGCTGCTCACGGGCTGTCTAGAAGGAAAAATTATTGTCTTGTTTGGGGAGAACTTCCAAACACTTTGTGCACTAACAACAATGAAGATAGGCTAAAATTCCGTTTTTTAGCTTCAATTTCGAAAAATTTCCGGGCCCCTAACGTTATCTAAAAATTGTCTACAATTGCGTTTTTAAAGCTTCAATTTAGAAAATTTTTCGGAGGGAGGGCCCCTGAATCCTTGTTAATTGCCATAGTGTGCCAAAAATAGAGTTTTTAAAACCATAAATTCAAAAAAAAATTAAGAGGGAAAACCTCTGATCCTTTCTAGTAGACGTTAAATCCCGGTTATCACAAATTTGCCATTTCAATGCGCTTGTGCGCGGACTTTGCTTTTTGCACTTTCTGTTTTAAGATTTTATGTTGCTTGTTTATATTTAGGCTGAGCTAGAGTCCCAACAAATTAATGAATGCGATTAGAATATTTTCACAGCGATTTCGTGATATATTATATGAAACTGCGGATATGAATACCTGATCGTCTTTATAATGTAAAGGGAAAAATGACACTTCAATATTTATTGGTTTGAAAATATTTACTTAACGTAAACGTAAAACATGTTGAGTACTTCAAAAATGATTGGAATATGAGTACAAATGTCCGTTTTTTGCGTATATTTTACGTTAGGCGTAAACAGCAGTATTATACATTTTTGTTTATGTTGATGATTCGACTTTGCAATAGAAGTGATGCTGCAATTCTAGTACGATCTTCTGAGGTTGAAAATTTGGCCCTGAAAAGGGCCTTTGTTAGAAAAATCAGACTCCGAATCCATTAATAATTAAGACTCAAAACTTAATCTTTACCGAGACCTATAAACTAAATAAGAGAAAGCTTTGTGATTTCTAATTTTTATTTGTTGCCATCTCAGATTCATTAACAAATTTAAAATGTTTGTAATTAATTTTAGCAAGATTTTTGAAATCAGCAAAGTCCTGCGCGCAAGCGCAGTTGAAATGGCAAATTTGTGATAACCGGGATTTAACGTCGAGTTATTACTTTCCCTCGGCAACAAACATGGTTTATAAAGCCGGGGGTGGGGCTTGAGCCCCCACTTGCCCCCCACATGGGCGTCCATTATGCCATGTTAGGTTTGTCCCAACTATCGATTGCTTTCTGGTTTCAATATCATTAATAACAAACTAAAGTTAAAATTAACTAAATCAGAATAAAATGGTTAAAAAAGGAGAACAAGACATTTCATTCAAATATGTTTTAGTAAGATAGAACATAATTTTTCTCTTCTATTTATTTATCTTTCAGTATGTGCCTGCGTTAATGTACATATACAAAGAAGAATCTGAGTACATTAATGGACATAGGACCAACAAACTGTTCACTCCATTTTTCTTTAACTATGCTACGCTATCGAAAAATCGAGACTTAGTTTGATTTTTCAATATTTATTTTGAATTCAGCATATGTATTCGACTTATTACAAGTTTTATTTTTATAAATTCGTTAAAAAATTAGTTTGATTCACAGAACTATATTCAGCCAGGGCCGCGCCTAACTAAAACTTTTGGGATTTGAGGAGGGGTGAAATTCTCAGTTGGCTGAATGGAACTCCAAATTTCGTCAAATTTATGATGATAATTTTTCAGAATTGTCAGACAAAAATTGCCAAAAAAATAACTTTTTGGAAGATCACGGCGACCTCCCATAGGGGCGCTCCTGTATGCAGCATATGGAAGGGGAGACCACCTAGAGGGGGTCAAAAAATTTTTAGGGGTGGGGAGTTTTGAGGGGTATTTTTCTCATTTGGGGGGGGGGAGCTCTTGCTTCTGGGGGGGTCTCGCGATGTTGAGGGGTGCGCTATTTTCCGTAGGTGGGCACCTCTTGTTTTAGCTACCTGTCTGAGGTGCACGCGTTGCACACGTGCTATGATCGGCCCAGTCGGTATACTGCAAACATTACGAACGTGTGATAAAAAACTTACATTAGAGGTAAATAAATGTGCATAAGGTAAAAACATAATAACGACGGAATAAAAAAACTTTACAAGGCTGCTCGCTTTTTCTGACATGTTTTCACGAACGAAAGGTTTTGAAACACTTTACTTGAAACTTATGACTCCTTATAAAGAACATAAGATCATTATCACCCACGTCGCGAAGCTGCTTAAAACGTCATACCACTTTTCCTACCGTTGCCCGCAGCACGAAATCATCTTTACCAAAAGGGAAAAGATAGAGAAACTATACAATTTGAAGATCATGTCTCCTTCTGTAAAACCATCTCATAAATCAGAACGAGGTGCCGAGTGAATTCGAATGACCACCGTGCGATAAATACAGCAGCATACCCATGGCCCAAATGGCGGCCCACGCTGTGATAATCTCGACATCGACTCCGCCTCTGCGTTTTAAGGCACGTCCACGCGCGCCACGCCAATTGCTTGTTAACAAGTGGGACATAATCATTCGGAGCATAACATGTTGTCGATTACCGTTACCAATGTCACAATATGATACATTTTATCGATTCCGTGAAACAGTGGCGTAGTCAAAGAGGGGCATGAAAGAACAATTTTTTTTTAATGAACATACATGGGTACATGGGTGTAAAATTGCAAATTTTCGCCTTCAATTTGCACGAGACAATTTACGCGCTTTTTACACGGGATATTAATTTTAAAAGAAACATTCCTGGAGAAAAAGAAAAATTTATTCCTGCAGACAGTCAATGACTGCGATTAAACATAGATTAAACTGAGGCTCCTATATATACGAGCCGACGCATCAGCTATAAGCCCTGGTTTCCTAGAAACGAAATTACCGCGATTTGACGTCGCTGCTCGGCGTGACGCTGAAATCAAAGGCAAGTGATTCCGGCGTGCCACTCACAACGTCGGTTTTGGTCGGGCGCGCATGCGCAGAAGAATCAAGTTCTCCTCTCGGCGAGCAGTGACGCCGAAGGTCGGCGCGTGTTTGAGTGGTTGTCTTTCTGGCGAGTTATCGCGTTTGGTGATTGTTCACTGTGAGCAATTATTAGCGGCACACGTGAATTGTTTATTCAATAAAATATTATTTTCGGAAAATTTGGCGAAATCCGAAACTTTGCTGTAGTAACCCTAACAGTGCAACAATGAAAAAATCCGATCCAAAATGGCTAGATTAAACGGTTCGTGGGAAATCTGTTTTGGTGATTCAAACCTTAGAGTAGGAATTAAAATAGGGGGAGCAAGTCCAGTCATTGGCTTAGCAAAAGCTGACCCAAAGGTCCCAAGTCACGTGACGCAACGCCGACGAATGGTTGGCACGTTTTGCGTGAAACGAGCGAAAGAAACCTGATTACTTCCAATGCTTTGCTTTAAAATCAATCATTTGACTTGGGGGGCATTTTCTTCACGAATGAAAGTCTTCACTCCCTCCATTTTTTTCTCTTCTCAACGATTCAAACTTATTATCATCGTAGTTATTCGCAACTCCAATAAATTATAGAGGGCGCTGCAGCCACTGTCTAATGGCGTATGAAAAAGGTAAAACAAACACACGCAATAACTTATAACTTGGTTTGACGCTTAGTGAATGACAGTAATTTTTCATCGTGTTTGTGGGAAGCTTTCTTTTCTATTCTTCTGAAATTACATTACACCATAAACTGTCTGAAGGCTGTAATTTACCCCAAAGAAAACACGTTTAATGGAATGTTTTACCTTTTTCTTTAGTACTGTTAATCAGCGCAAGGTGGCGTATTCGAGCTCTGGAGTTGCGAATTACTGTTATGATATTTATTGATCTTCTTTTCCACGAGTCTTTGAAAGTAGGACTTGAGGTTGAAAACTATAGTGCAATAGAGAGAGATAATTACAGTCGAACCTCCATATATTGAACTTCTACATATCGAAATCTCCTGTAAATCGAAATCCCAGCGAATTTCTATGTTCATTACATAGAAAAATTGTTTCTATATAACGAAAAAATCTCTATATATCGAAATTTTTTCGAGACATTCGTAGATTTTTTTTCCCCACTTTTGACTGTTTGTCTCATGAAAACTGAAGGTTACGGGAGAAAATTATGTTCACTAAAGGTTGCTACAAAACTCATAAGAAATCTGGGGTTGAGGGGTGCGTAGATAGGTCGTTGTTCCGTTCTGGAGTTCTAAAATTCCCTCAAGTTTATTTCAAATCTTAGTTTTAACCAGTAGCATCAATTTCATGTTATCTCTTTTGTCTGTTTATTCTCATTCCTAGTCTTTTTAGCTTCAGTAAAAATCATTGAAGTTGGGTAGAATGATTTTTTACTTTTCTCCGATTACATTATCAAAACGAAAATCCAGCTAATGTTGCGAATCAAGTTGAATTGCCGAAGAATGAAGATGTATGAAAGCGCAATAATGTGTAATTTCTGTTAATTTTTTAATTATCAATTTTCATTTAATCCGATGCTCGTATAAATTAGAAATAGGGTTTCATTCACGAAAATTAGCTTTAATTTTAATGTTTTAGGAGATTTTTATGATAAAATAAAATCGTTTCCTTATATCGAAATTTCTATATATCGAATTTTTTTCCGGCAATTTGCTACTTCGATATATAGAGGTCCGACTGTACCTTGAAAAGAGAAAATCGGCCAGAGTGAGATAATGACTGGACTTGAAGAGAGAAAATCGGCAAGCTCATCCCCAGTGAAGAGTCCGGTAGGAGTGGCGAGAACGAGATTCAGGTCGGGGAGCTTACTTGCGAAGTGACACATATTACACGAGCATTTACGGAAAGCGGAATCCCGCTCCCCCCATAGCCAATTCATTAGCAGTGAAATTACAGCTTTTCGCTACTTAGCTTTCGTCAGAGCTTCGCCCTTTCGCTTCGTCAGTCCACGGGATTATTTGCTTACTGGAGATCCTGAATCCTGTTGCGGGATTGAAAGTGTTCCCTGGAGATGAAGAAAAAACGAGCTGATGTGTGCATCACATGACTTCCATTTACTCCAATTTAATGTCATTTCCCCATTATTGGCAATTTTAATGTGGTTCAAGAGTTAACTCTCTAAATATCACCAACAGTGGCCAAACTGAAACCAGATTTAAAAGAAAAACCCGCCAAATTTATCGCCAAATTGGCGACAAAACTTGGCGACCAAAAGACTGGCGATATATCGCCAAGTGTCCGCCAAATTGTAACACCACTTGAGTTTACATCGAAATTAACAATGATTTCCCCCCGAAAAGGGGCAAAAGACCCCCTTAGAAACAAACGAGTGCAACCAAAAGAGGAGGTGCACGACTAGACCACACTAGGAGTCTACGTACCAAATTTGAACTTTCTAGGACATACCGTTCTTGGGTTATGCGAGATACATACACACATACGCACGCATACGCACACACATACATACGTACATACAGACGTCACGAGAAAACTCGTTGTAACTAACTCGGGAATCGTAAAATGGATACTTCGCGTGTCTATACGTTCTTAGGCACTTATCCACGTGTGTGATCGAGTCGAAAATAAAACTTAACATTCATTCTGGGGTCATCAAAATGGAAATTAATGTCGATTTTTGAGTGAAAATTTTTTCGCGAATACAATACTTCCTTTTTTGTAAAAGGAAGTAAAATAAAGTACAGATTTACAAACTTGTGTAAAGGGGAGTTTTGGGTCAAAATCAAATAGGTTGGAGTTACTGAGAAAATTTCCGAACCTTACCTTCTTGTTCTACATTTCCTTTTTCAAATAAAATCACTCGTTTTCTTCGCCATTTGTCTTGAGTCAAAATTAGATATTAATCCACAGGACTTTATTTCTAAAAAATAATAATAAAAAAAAAATGTCAGGGGGAACCAATACAGTCTTCAGAATCTATTTTTATACGTAAACAGCTAAGGTTTCGATGTGCGTCAAGAAAGGTCGATATTAATGTCGTGTATTTTCAATAGTCTCTTTTTCTTTACAGACAGACAGATAAACCGTCAGAATCGTATTAATAACACACATTTATGTAAAATTGAAGAAATACAGCATCTGGGGTCCCATTGAACTACTATGAAATTTAAGCTTTGGTAACACATAGAAAACATTTTTACAAAAGATTCGAAACATATTTATTGTAGTTCCACCGATAGTTGTTGCCTTTCTCAGAAACGGCAGTTCTTGGTTTTCACATATGCACAGATATAAATACATGTAAGGTCAGTACGCCAAATAAGGCCAACCTAAGGTTCATGACCTGGTATCTTGGTCATTTATAAATCAATTGGCTCAAAATTGTGCACATTCATCTCATGACTCATACAGAATGAATAGTAGGGTGCGTCTTATTTTTAAAGGTGTTATTTTTTCATGAGGCACCCTCTCATTTTGTTCCTTTGGATGAAAAAAAAAATTATCACATATGAAAAATAAAACTTGAATAATATTTAGAGGGTGCTACCACTGCTGCAAAATTTGTTAACTCTCTCACTTTTTTTTTTTTTAATTTATTTATTTAGTCTGGATAGTAAGTAGCAATCAGTGAAAAGTTTGTATTGTCACATGGAAGTAACAAAGAGAAAAATTACCATATTGCTGAATGTAAAAGACCGAAAATGTAAACCTGTGATATGAATGGCATTACCGAACTTTCAAATGCTTTTTTGACATTATTACATAAAATGACAATCATGAAATGCTTATTATTTTCTGGTATATATATGAAATAGGTATTTGTGTTATGTTAAACCCAACCACCCTAATTTCATGTTGATTAAAAATATGTCAAGAGTTGATTTTACACCATTTTTTTCACAATAAATGTAATTTTAATCACTGGTAGCACCCCCTAAATTATGTTCAAATTCTATGAAACTTTTATGCGTGTATTTTTTCATCAAAAGGAAGTAATTAAAGAGGTGCCCCATAACAAATTCAAAACTTTTTTTAAAAGTACAATATAAGACACACCCTAATGAATAGCTCCATTTGAAAATTTCAATTTCAATTATGGTTTCAGCAGTTTTAACAAAGAAAGACAACTTGACTTTATTAGGAACAAAGACCCCCAACAAGGCCAACTTTGACGTCTAAAAGTACTATCAAACTTAAAATGATAAAAAAAAAAATATTGTCAATGTAAAAACATGTAAAACAACATTTGATGAACCCAAAAACGTCATCAAAAATTCCTTCAACGGAAAGGAGAAAGATCAATAGTCCCACTCGGGGCACTGCTAATTTTTTTTTTTTTTTTTTTTGTCACTCCTGCACTCTTCATGTACAAACGTGCAGCATACGCAGCACAGAATCATATCCTCCACTCGCTCCGTCGATGCCTTAATAAAGAACCGAATCCCTAAAAACGTCAATCATGACCTTAGGGCTACAGTCTACTTTTCTAATGCTACTATGTTCGATTTCGATTCCGAGTCACAAATGACTACAACTGTGTTTATGTCGAGGACTGCATACTAAGTGCCTTGCCTCTATTATTTTTTATACCGATAGATGGCAGCACCATCACCGGATCGAACAGTTAATGAGAATTTAGAACTAGTCCAGGAGCTAATGGCTACCTGGTGCTAGCACCCCCAGAGGTATCGTTTCACTTAGAGGACATTGAGACCACGAGCATATTTAACGTCGCCCAGTCCCCTTTAATGACGACGGTGGGTCTTCGACCATCGAGGTTCGAACTCAGGACCCTCCGGCCCCGAATCCGACACTCTACCGATCGGGCTACCACGGCCCTTAATGTTACCAAATCACAGGAAAATGTAACGGTTTGCAGCACCATTTTTCTTTTTGAAGTCGTCAACTACATATAAACTAGGCTTTCTAGAACAACTTTTTTTTTCTGCTTAACTATGGAGTGAACTATGGAGAATCTCAAAATGTATTGTAAAATAAGATCAGGCAGTTTTAAGAAGACGTTACTGTTCAACCACGGATTGCATGGAATTTTCACACGTTCAGATAATACGAATCTATGTGAATAAGGGGGAAAAGTAAAATTTTGATGCGCGTATTCCGCTCATTTGAATGAGACTCTGCTTCTGCAAAAGTTGACATCGGTAAAAAATAATAGATTCGTCCATTTCCGGCTGTAAAACGGATGTTTGTCTTTCCATACAATTCGTGGTCAGACAGTAACAACAAACTGTTTGTGGATAACGCTTTATCCTCATTTAGGATTTCTGAGGAGGCGTACCCGTCTTATATTTTTCTTTCTTTTTAAACACGCGTTTTTCGTTACTTTTCATAGCAACCATCGTACACTAGAACATACTGAATTCGCTGTACGTCAATCGCGTTTAACATTCAAAAGTTTGGTTATTGGGGTTCCCATCTCTTAGCTTCACGTAGTTTACATACTTCTTTCGTCTTCTTTTTTTTTTCTATAAATGTATATCCCAGAGGTGTGTATGGTCCGAAATTTCCGACAATTCTGAAAATTTCGGGCTGCCGTTTCTGAAAATTTTAAACTGACAATGCATTCTAAAACTGAATTTAAAAAAAATACTTTCAAAAGACTTTTTTCAATGATTTCAAGGATTTTTGTATGCATATTTGAAAGGTTTTCATCGTTGGGAGGGGGGGGGGGGCAAGCTTCCTTACAGTTTCCGAAAATTATCTGTCTTCTGAAAATGTTACTTAAAGCCACTATCACCCCAGGTTTATCCTCCAGGGGCGTTTCGATGGTAGGTCACGGGAAGTCACCGTGACTCTCCAAAAATTTCCTAATTCAGCAAAATTATCATCATTCGGAAAAATTTGGAGTTCTATTCGGTTTTAATTATTATTCGGCGAAATTAGGAGTTCCATTCGGCAAATTCAGAATTTCCATCCTCCCAAAAATTTAGGTTCGGGTTTCCATGACAGCAATTCTAGCTTAGTTTTCAAAAATAGCCTCTCATTGGCTTACATCCGATGCAATCCTACTGTTCCCCAATGGTTCCCCCCCCCCACACACACGAGAGCAGCAAAAAAGCCGTTCTCCTTAATCAACAGACGTTAAAATGCAAACTGAGCGTGAAATGCGTATCAGTGGCTGTGATTCCTTCTAGAGCTCGTGGACGAAAAAACGAATTGATGCGCTTAGTTGAGCATCCCCAACAGACATCCCATCGCAGCTCTCTCTCGACATTTTGGTTCTGTGAATGGGGCATACTGCTGCAAAGGCGATGATTGGGAAAAGGCGAATTGCTTGTAAAAATAAATATAGATACAGTCGACTGCCGCTACAACGCGATCCGACTTACGCGAAATGGTTATAACGCGAATTTTTCCCGC
>NW_026559191.1:0-74908 GCF_026930045.1 Uloborus diversus | reverse complement strand
TAACCCTTCTTTCGCCCCAGAATCCTTTCATCTTGTTCCATTTCCAAACCAGAAATTAAAACCATTCACAATATCCCACGACTACGGAAAAAAACTGCACAAAAACCTAAGTCGCGTGAGAAAGATCCCAGTAACCCCCCCCCCCCCCGTAAGCTGAGAAAAAGAAAAGCCCATAAAGATATTAAAGCAGATATAAGGGTGGGGGGGGGAGGTCCCATTCATCCCTGCGCCATCTGCTTTCGAAGGGGAAAAAAAAGGTGGGGTATGAAAAAAGTAAGGGTGAGGCCGCGCTCTGAGCCGCGCTAAGGAACTAGTGTTTGACCCATAATAAGAAAGAAACCTACCAGCTAGAGTAGGTCAAGGGTGGAACAAAGGAAAACCGAAAAATTATGATTCTCGCCCTGAGGAATATTAGCTCAGCAAGGCTAGGAAGGGGAAATCTGCGAGGTAAATGAACTTATCGCAGTGAACCGCTACAAAATGTGCAAGCGAAAATGATTCTCAAGACCTTTCTAAAATGTTTCTAATCAGGACCGTCATTTCGAATTTTTCCGGGAGAGGGAACGGGAAAAAGATTTATACTCCATGGAAATTAAACGAAAAAACAGCAAAAAGCACGTTCACTTACATGTAAATAATAAAAAGTTCCTAAAGCAAGAGGGGGGCAACTGACCCCTTGCCCCCTCCCTAGATAACGAGCCTGTTTCTAATGTTAATTTAAAAAATTTATGATTTCCAGACAAAACAGAAAGTGGGTTGGATGCGGTTGGTGCCATGTCCATAATGACAGATGGAAGATTAGCACGAAATCATGCGCAGATAAACAGATTTGATGACATTTATTACATTTTCGGAATAGAGATTCCCGTTAGAAGGAGATCTCTCAATATGAAGGAGAGATCTTAAAATCGCAGGACTAAAATGTGGGCCGAGAGAAATTTTACAGGTATTAAGATCTTGTACCATCTATATAAACTTGTGTGTTGGAAAAGTGTTGAGTTCTGATTCATGGTGACCATGGAGAAAGTAGAGTTCTGGGTCATGGTGACTATGGACTGCTCATCCCACATTTTGTAGCTGAACAAGTAAATTTTCCACCAGTTAATTTTCGGGCTTTCTATTTCTAATCAAGATTACAACACAGACGCAGTAAGCTTCTAAGAACAGTCTTAACACGGTGATAATAAGTAATGTAATGAATTATACAAATACACAGGGGTTGAGCACATAGAATCAAGGGCGCCCGTATGCAATATTGTAAGAGGGATATGCCTCAGAAATTTTAACCATGATTTAGCAAGATATTTTCCCCATGGAGGCAGATTTTAGGACAGATTAGAGTCATTAAAATTTGACATTTTAAATTATTTATTCATTAATGGCTGGAGAAGAAATATTTTTATATTTTTGCAAAGAAAAAAGTACTAAAAGCAAGAAAGTTCTAATTTTAAAGGGGGGGGGGGGCTCGAGCCCCCCCTTTCCCCTCTATATGGGCGACCTTGCATAGAATCACTAAAAATACGTAGTGGAACCCGATTTTACATTTTCTGTTTCAAACGTTGTCCCGCTTCCGAAGTAATTTTCTGTTAGTACGTGAAAATTTCTCTATGCAAGTAATGTTAAAATATTCCGGATTTTATGTCACACTTTTTCAGAAAGCCCGCTTAATATGCGTTTTTCTTAAAACAGATCAAATCGAATTTCTCTAGGGACTCACATAAACTTTTTTTTTCTGTGCCTTTATTTTCAAGATAAATTTGTTTTTTTAGCTGTTTGAAGCCGTTCTGGCATTCTTTCTGTTCCGTCTTCTTGCTTTTACTGTCAAAACATGAAAACTTAAAAACAAATTTTATTTGTCTGTGCAAACCGGGAAGCAAATTTACAAAAAAAAAAAAAAAAAAAAAAAAGAATTCTGAAATTTTGAATTTATATTATGCAGGGTTGGCTTTCTGCCGGCAGAAACTAGTTTTTGGCGTGCCAGTGGCAGAAACTGGTTATAACCGGTTAAAACCGGCAGAAAATGGCAAAAACTTTAAATCGTCTTAAAAAACTAAAGTAATTACTAAATGATATTTGTTTAAACTAAAAAATTAAACTTCATTTCATCATTGTAAAAAATAAAATGTTATGCTAGTGCCTTTGATTTAGTAAAGAAAGGGAACTTTTCAATTGCTGATGCTCGTAATATTTGGATTAATCTAACAAAGGACGAAAATCATATGGGTGGGGAAAAAGGAGTGACCTACAGAATTAATCTGGCATTACTGCTTGTAATTTGCTCGCAAATATTCTTCATCTAGTTACTTGTGATTGAAATTATTATGTGCTTCAAGAAGAAAGTCAAATTTTACGTCCCAATATTAATCTAGATTTTGTACCTAGTATCATAGCTTTGCAACAACAAAACAAATTGGCCCCAATTCTCGAAACTTTTCCAGTCGAATTTTTACCACTGCCCTCGTTACTACATGATGGACCAGTTTAAAAAATATATATAATTTGAAAGTTTTATGAATATTGCTTGTTCCTTGATGCATTGCCTGCTAGCTCTTCTGTTGCAATAATATTCTAAAGTTTCTCATTCGTGCACATTAAATTGGGAAACTATTTAGATTTTTGAAACCACCTTTTCCAACTTCATTCCCAATTTGCAACTGCATGGTCCAAACAATGTAACATTTGACTCTGAATTGTGATAATATTGTAAATTAAACTGTGCTTTGGTTAATAATTAATTATTTTTTTCATGCATTTTCTACTGTCTGTCAATAGTTTTTTTTTTTTTTTTTTTTTTTTGTCATTTTGAGAGTTTTTGCCAGTTTCTGCCGAAAATGTGGTAGAAAGTGGTTTTTGCCATGCCGGTTTTAACCGGTTTCTACCAGTGGTTTTAACCGCCCGGCAAAAACTTGCCAGCCCTGATATTATGTGTTTCGCAATCACGAGTTGCGACAGGACCCTACTCATTGGAGTTATTGTTTCTAGAAACGACTCCTGTACCCCCAAGCCTGCCCCTCCTCCTTGGCGGTTACGTGTGTTTTGCTATGTGTGTGTAGACCTGTGGGTACGCTCATAGGCGTGTGTGTGAAGGCGTCTGTGGGTGTGCGATCGTGCGTGTGTGTAGGACATGGACGCCACCGACCAGGAGAAGCGGGTTTCGGGCAGTGCTCAGGACCAGAGCAGCCGCGCCTGCAGAGGACGGTGGGCGGTGGTGCTGCAGAGGCCCCTGGTCCAAGCTGAAAAAGGAACCGGACCTCAAAGACGGTCAAGTAAGAACAATAAGCAATCGTGATTGCTCAAAAAAAAAAAAAAAAAATCCTAATACAAAACGTGCTATGAATGAAATTGTATAAACGAAGAAAGTACATCTAAATTTCTTTCTTTTTTGAGGGGGGGGGGATTTCAAATTTAAACGAAATGCTTCAAGTATTTTCCCGCCCCCGATTTTACGTTTTCCCGTTTGGTGCGACATTTATCACTAGTCCGGCGGAATACGTAAAATTGAGGTTCCACTGTATTTACATTTACTTTGGAAATCAACAGCTTTAGTACACTGAGTACCATGACGGCAGAATTTAATGCGATGGCGTAATTCAGTTTCTTGTGCAACGACACGACGGAACTGAAATCGGCATGAAATTCTAATCCTAAAGTAGGATAGGGAGAACTTCCTCAATGGGGTTGTTGCCTTATCTTATATCAATATCAAGGAATACAACAATGTATTCAGACGTGCATCTAGCCACGTGAAAAAAGAAGAATCTCGCTTTTTGAAATGTCCAAACACAATGAAATTATAACTACTGCATTAGAATTAAAGCAAAATGTGTCTGTTTTGTGACATTTTGATGGATCGTATAAGATTGATAACATTCCTACAGGAAGGCATTCATAATCGTAAGAATAAATAGCACACAACGTTTCTTTTTTCGCCTCTGTAATGGGGAAATGGGGATGTATTTTTCTAAACACCTCAACTGCCGAGAAATGCTCCATTTAAATTAAGGCTACTTAAGGCTATCTTAAGCAATGTTTGAGAATTACTTTTAAAATCTTGTTTTCTTCTTTATTCAGGCATATCATTCAATGTCACTTTGTGCACAAAAGGTGAATATTTTTGCAAAAAACTGGCAATTTCAGGAAAATGGAGCTGACTATCAGAACTTGCAGGATTTCTTGTTATTTTCCCGTACATTCATTAAAATAGTAAAAGCGTTTCAAATTTTATAGGATCTTACTGTGTCTGAAATATACTCGTACACAAACACATTACAAACATGAGAGGAGATGATAAAATAATAACAGTTTGAAAGTAATTTTAAAACCCATATGAAGCAGTGAGAAGCAAAGAGATGTAAAAGCAAAATTAAAAATTTGGAGATACAGTAGACCTTTGTTTTACGCGGCAGTTACGTTCCACTGAAATTCCGCGTAAATCAAAACCGCGTAAATTGAGACCTTATAATTGTGTTCACAGAGAGGTTAGGTTCCATAGATAGAAAAAAAAAAAAAAATCATTCTGGTGATGAGTAGTAATGTGTGCTTATATCGATACATATGCACAACATGTAGGGTAACACCCCCAGTAATTGGCAGGTTACCAGTAATTGGCACTTCCAACAAAAATGTCCTAAAATTAGGTTTGTATCCAATCTTTTAAAAGTAGAAGGCTATATACCAACTGAATGTACATTTACTTTAAAGATCATAACTGCAATTCATGTTACTAAATGGTAGCAGTGCATAGGAAAGAGAAAAAAATTGTGCCTTGTGTCGAATCGGCCATTTTTGTTCCAAAAACTTATCTGGCTTAAGGGAAGCATGCACATAAATCCATTAAAATCTGACTTAAAATTTATTTTAAATTTTTGTTGTCAAAAGTTTTGTTTAGTTGAAAGATGTTACTTTGAGAGGATAGAAGTAAATTTTTGTCTCTTTTTGGGGTTTTGAAGAAATAATGGATGCCATTTAGTGGTGCTTCAGTTTCGCTAGTCCCCAGTAATTGACACATGGGCTTATAGTCCATGATGTGTTGTGCAACGTGTCACTAGTTTGATTTCTGATACTTTTGCAGCAAAAATATTATATGGGTTCTACTATCGATTTGAATTGAATTCTCCAGAATCTACTGTTAAATTTAAAAAAAAAAAAAACAAAAAAAAAAAAAAACAAATATGTTTGTCCATCACAGTCGGATATTGCGACTGTAGAGAACTGTTCCATTTTTTGTGGTCCCTTTGAACTATTAGTTTAATATTCTTTTTCGTGTGAAAACAGCTATAATTCTTAAAATCAAAACTGCATGCCGACTGATGAAACAGCAATAATCTAGATATTTTTTTTCATGTAACATTACAAATTTTTTCTTCTCTAAAATACGTTTTTAACGTCAAGATGTGTGATTTAACATTAATTTATGCAAAATTACCTTCTTGAAATTAACATTATGTGTGCTTTTTATGATGAAATTTTTATGTAATCTAAAAGTGAAAAATAAAGTGATTTTCCAGTTCTATTAACCTGTGCCAATCACTGGATCACAAGGTGTCATACACTGGGGTATCAGGTGCCAATTACTGGTGATTTTGGTAACCTTTTATACACACATTTTTATTAAAATATCTATTCAAATATTTTTGCTTTTAGTGAACTGAATAGAGGCACAGATGTGCATTTTTGATACAAAAATATTTACAAGTAAATATTTCTTTTTTAAGAAATGAAAACAGAGGTATTTTTAAGGAAAAAGCTCTTAAAGTGCCAATTACTGGGGTTGTTACCCTATAAAGGAAACATAAATTAATTTTGTGTTTATAAAAATAAGCTGGCTATGATAGTATTTTGGCAGCCATTAAGAATTTTTCTCTGTAGTTCTTTGCAGAGCATTTACGCATCCATGATCACTTGCGTCATTTCCATGATACAATCTTCCTTCACTAATAAATCAGAAAGATCATTTCTATTGTCTAGGAATGGCTCAAAAATTTCAACGTGAACGTTTTTGGTTGTGTGTCATCGATGTCGGTATCCTCGTTGGTTTTGTCCTCTTTTGTCACTCCTAAACGCTCTTCTTCCAGTGAGTTCTGAACTGCGCCAGTTTAATAACTTTACTTCTGGAAAGAGTTCTGGAACTAATCACATAAAATGTCTCCAGTGACCCAAGCTCGATTATTAGCAAGCCAAAATGCAGTTTATTACGTGTAATCTGCAATCTTTAAGAGTTTGGATTTTGAAAGAGCGGAAATTTTTTATCTGTTTGCGTGCCGCATCCGCGTAAAACCGAAATTCATCCGCGTAAAATAAAATAAAGGTGTCAAATCGTAAACAGTGTATAATCGAAACCGCGTAAAATAAACCCGCGTAAAACGAGGGTCTACTGTAATTAATACAAATCGTAGGTGACCTATGTCTTGGGGAAAATGTAAAAGCAGTAGACTTGCTGGGTACTATTATACAGCGTGATTTAGAAAAGCTTTTGAATGAAAGCTAATACCTAGGGCCTTATCTTTAAAATGCGTTTTACTCAAATCTTGAAGCTGTCCACTTACATCCCTTTGTTCCTCACTGCCACATATGAACGCTGAATTAAATGGGTATTCCGTTGTATTCTTGGCGAATGTAGTTAAGTTGTGGATTAGTTTTAAGGTTTTCTTTGACTCAAAACCGGTTATGTTCCCAAAAATTGCAAACAATGTAGAAATTATACGAAAATATGGCTCGAAATCGGGAGCAATCTGCAAGGTAAATAGCAATCACGCCTTTTCCATCAAAACAGCCCTTTTTTTCTATCTAGTATTTCATTTAAGTAATTTACACCCTCAGCAAACCCTGGACTGTTGCATATGCAACAACAGAAGAGATATGTGGTTGTAACTCTACAGCACTTTCATCGTTTGAGGGTCACTATAGATATGTCTGGCGTGCTGTTCTAATATTTCTAAATCGTGCTCTGAGCGCCGGTGCAAATGCAAATTATTTCATCCTAGATACTGTTATTAAAACTGAAAACATTTTCCGCAACCCAATGTTTGGGACGCTTATAATGTGGCAGCGGTAATCAATTAATCTGAATAAATTAACGCATGTCATCAACCGAGGCTAACGAAATAGGGCAGGATGTCTGTTGCTGTAAGCATTTATTTTGAACTTTCAATTAAAATACAGATTGTCACAAGATAGGGCTTTTTGTCGACATTGACTGTACAGATGTTTCGTTAATTATACGTTACAACTAACATCTGATTAAAATTGGGTCAGAGAATGAATCATGTCAAATAATTTTCCCATCTTCCCAATAGGTCAAACGGTAACAAGTAACGGCTTCGGACAAGTAAGAGCTAAAAACCAAACAGAACCAGTCAGAGCTCTGCACTTTTTTTTTCCTCGGTAGTTTTATTTATCGGTTCTGTCGGAGGGTGTGTTACCTGTTTACGACTAACCCTACGGGGCGATTTTGCTACCGAAGCCACGGGGTTCCACTGAACTCTTTTGAAAGACCCGGAGCATCGGAGTTGTCAGAAAGAGGGTCTTCGGGGAGATTGATTACGATACGACCCGAAAGGTGCCATCGTAAATCTTCGGAAATAATCATCAGATTGGGGTTACTTCAAAAGAATCGTTGGAAATAAGATGGTCAGCAAGTGTATAGTTAAAAGCAGCCCGCGATTCTCGATACCGCAGGTTACAAGCTGGTACCATTGAATGATAAATTACAGGTGTCCTATACTTTTTATGTGGTCCTTGATATCCAGTGAAGATAAAATGTTAAACAGCGGAGTTTACGATCCCTTCTATTCACCTGTTGCTATCAGATAGCAATAAACTGACTTCGTTGGAGGTTACACTACAGAAACTGTTGGGGAGTGCAATTTAACTTAATATCGGGAACTTCCTTTATTGCGAGTCGATACAGACATTTATTACTCCTATTTATGTGAGCTTTAGGAAAACGATTCGTAAAATATAGCTTATCTCAATCGGCTTTCAACGAACAATGCCTTAAATTTAGTACAAGCCTGAAGACAACTTTGCCATTTCTCACGTACGCCTGTCTCCCCGATGTGTGCGATTTCCTTACGGGAAGACAAAAGATAATCTTAGGTGTTAAAATGATACTTCGCTTTGAAGAAATGAAATCTGAAACAGTTTTATCCCCGCTACTGTTTCATAGTAATTACTTTGTTATATTTTGGCTGAGTTTTCGCGCATACTTTCCCATACAGTTATTTCTAACAAATGTTAACAAGAAAACAAAATGTGTACAAGATAGAATAAAGAGTTACCAATTAAATGCCGATTGCTAACACACCAAGCCTAACTTAGCAAATCATGAAAAACTTTCAACTTGGTAAGGCGTAGCGAGGCCAACTTTTGTCCGCATATACGATAGTTTTTGGTGACTGGAAAACATTTCTGAACAGTTTTTGACGTTGTTATTTCTTACTTTACATTCTTTGGAAGCTTTTGATTCAATAATTACCTTTTCCCATCTAAACGTTCCAATTTGTTGTTTTTGTTGACTAGGAAACATACTGGTTTGGATATCACATGAACATAACTTCCCGACTCTTAGTAATCCCTTGCTCACTGGCAGGCTGTGAGTTTTTTGCAATCAGTGATCTTAATCTTGTGGCTATGTCAAGTGATCCTTTTTAGTAATTGTTACAACGTCCACTTCAACATATTGTCAATCAGGAGGTCAATTAGTATCGGTTATTTTCGTTTATTCACGTTCTCTGCCAGAGGAACAAGAATGTTTTTGGGCAGGGGGCGATCAGAGTTGCCCTGACATGTTTATTTATTACCACATTAGAAGGTACAACACATACCCCCCTTTCCTTTCAACCCCGCTCTGCTCCCTGTTCACATTAACTTGAAATTTGCTTTAAAAATCCAAGTTTCCAGCTAAAGTTCAATCACATGAGCATTCTGACCGTCAAACTACGGACCGCATTTGACTTCCCACTACACTGTGCGTGCGGACAGAGTAATTTTGAATTTTTTTAACATCTGTAACATGCATATGAAATTTCTAATTCCCCAACCAAAACGTCGAGATTAAGGTTTTAGCTTAAATCCCAATTTTGGGAGGTACATCTTAAAAGTTGGCAATAATTAACATATGGCCATAAGAAAGATAGATTTTTTAGTCCAAAACTACATTCCAAAAGAAAAGAAAATAAAAGTCCAAATAGTTCGATTAATTTAACAGCACAGCGGTAAATGTGCGGAAGAATTATAGGTTCGAATGTAGAACACAAAGTGGGTTCTTAACCCACGTCAAGGTACCTTGTGTCCCTAGTAGTAAGAAAATTAAGCGTAACTTGACGGAAGTAGCAGCACTTCCGAATGGTTTCACCTTTTACCATTATCGAAGTACAGAACCCCTTCAGGACAAAAGTTATTAACTGCGACATCAACCATCCTTCTTTTCTATTCTGAAGCAGCATTGTGTCATTTATAGCAGAAGTCTTTGTGAACAGACGTAACAAATCTGAAGATATAATTAGGATAAAGCGAACTTCCTCGTTCTCTAACCTCTCTCCTTCCAGTGTTTCTCCCATATGTCCGAAAAAAACAATGGCTGCTTGATGACGTTGGTCACGACACATTGCTGCTAATTGCGGAGTGAGAAACCAAGAAAAAAAGACGCTGTCGGTGAAATATTACTGGTAATACAACATGGAAGCTCTATTCCGGTGAAAGGCTATTGTGCAGTTTCCATGTGATAAATATCGCGTTAACTTTGCCACAGGATATTCTCGACTAAATGCAAATGCGGCTTCTGTCGTGGAGGTGAAAGAATAAAAGCGAAACCTGCGTGATAAGATTCACATCATTCTTCTTGTTGTTTTAGAAGTTCCCTATATAATAGAATGGGAAGATTTTTGGAATATAGTAATAGTTCAAGATCCTGTGGAAGATCGTATTTGTTGCAAAGTTTCTTAACTTTGAGAATGGTAAAATAGTTCAAAGTATTACCACACTTCTTATTTTAGATTTCACTGCAATTGAAAAGTAATTTTGGAAAATACAAGAGCATTACCTTTTGGAATGCGATAAATTGCGCAAGATTCTGTAGAAGTTGGTATTTATTGCAATTTCTAAATTTTTGAAATGGTATTCTAGTTTAAAATATTTCTACATTTCTTGTTCTTGTTTTAAATTTCACTGTAGTAGAAACAAATTGTTTGAAAATACAGTAGCATTACTTTTTGGAATACGATGAAATCTCAAGATTCTGTGGAAGATGATATTTATTGCACAATTTCTAAATTTTTGGAATGGTGATAGTTCAAGGTATTGCTACATTTCTTTAGATTTCACTGTAGTAGAAACGGACTTTTTGAAAACACAAGGAACGTTACTTTTAGGAAAGCTCAAGGTTCTGTAGTTGGCAGTATTTTTTGCAAAGTTTCTAAACTTTTAGTAAATGGTAATAATTCAAAGTTTTCCACATTCCTTTTAATTTTAGATTTCCCTATAATGGAATCTTATTGTTTTCCCTTCAAATACAGAGAACGTTATTTTTAGAATGTGGAAATAGCTCAAGATAGACAGTATTTATTGCTGAGTTTCTAAACTACACATTATTGCGACTCACACTAGTTAAAAACCCTGAGCATAGCAACCCATTAAACTCCCAACACATTGATTTCTTCCGAAATCTTAGCTAGCTGTTAAGATCAATAATTATTTCTTATTTTTATTTTATTCATATTGAATTTCACATCAGGAAAAAAAAAAAAAAACTGCTGAAATTGATCGCAGATATTCTTAACGAAAAGAGGTTTGACAGGTCAGACTTTCATGCACAGTTTTGGCAACAGACTATTCAAAATACTAGCCATCTATAGAAGGTAGTGACCTTTCTTGCGTTATTCAACCCATACGAACATTTATTATTTATATCTAGTGTAGCTTTTATTTAAAAAGATTGTTTACTCAATTATGAGTTTCGTCGAGTTTTGAAAGCAAAGTTTTTTTAAAAGTTGAAACTATGCGGAAGTTTTCCTTCAAAGCAAATTAAACGTCAAAAGAAAACGTATCGTTTTAAAATTGTTTGCATTTAGTTTAAAAGGAAGAAAATCTTCTTAAGAAATCTTGCTCTATAGTTTAAAATTTGAAAGACGATTGAAGCATGGGAAAAAACTGTTTTTGTTATTTAAAACTCCGAAAATTAACATGTTTTTATTAAGTGATTCGTAAGCGTGCGTTTCCTTCGAGTATTTTGATTTAAAACCAGACGCAATTTTTTGTTTGTAAATTGAATGGAAATTTACTTAAGCAATAAGAAATCGAAAGAATTAAAATAATAATTACTAAACGAATTAAAAAAAAGTTCTTATATGAAGTAGGAATTTTATCAAACATCTTGACGTTTTATTGATATTTGAAGAAAGCTAAGCCCAAATCAGTTTTCAAATGCAAAATGTATTGCAAAACCTGCGATGCTCTAAATACAGATTTAAGTACAGTAGAGCCTCGTTAATCTGGCCCTCGTTAATCCGGATTATCCGGAACAAATTTGCAGCTTTTATTTTTAAATTAGGATTGCAAGAACACCAAGACTATAAGTACGCCAAGGATTCGCTTTTTATTTCGATTAGATATACAGCATCCGGTTAGATTGCACAGTAAATTATGGTAGTGGAAAATTCTCCCTTTGTACTTCACGGTAGCACACGATTTCTATCGTTTATAATATTGCATCGAATATGACAGTATAGGAAGGACATTTTCAACAACTTCATAAAATAGCTTTCCTAAATGTTAACTTTCGCATATTTGAATGATGTGATGAGTCATGTAAACAATTGGTAGTAATTACACGAATATTTAACAAAATTAGCTTTTGACAAAGGATGAACTTCACAATTTGGACTTTATGTCCAGCCTGATCAGAACACTAGACCTTATGTGCTAGCTGTCAAAATATGACGACCTTCTGTCCGCAGTTCCTTTGTCCGTCAGACCTTATGTCGACTGGATCTTATGTTCGCTGAACCTTATGTACGCCGGTCTTTTTGGACGTGGAGTCCGCAGACCTCAAAATTTTGAGCCTTTTGTCCAGATCCCGTGAAATATTGTCAACTTTCTTTCTTCTTTTTTTAAAAGTAAAGTAAAGAAAAAAAAACTTATTTTATATCCGCGCCTGGAAAGTGCAGCAGTGGGCCGTCTAGATTTTTTTTAATTCTCAAATAAATTTAAAATTGCGCAAAGGTAACCGGCATAGCCCCCCCCCCCCCCAAAAAAAAAAAGTTATCAGAAACAACTGTGTCCCGCTGCACCCTCGCCGTGTATGGATGACTTCGAAATATCATTTAAAATTACTACAAAAGATTCACTGGTTTCACTGACCTGATCAACCAGTAGCAAATAATCGTCTCTTCCCGAGTGCGTTCGATCCTTGCAGATGCGATCGAGCAGCTCAATTCCCAATCAGCACGATCGCGTAGTATGCATGTGGAGCAGGTCACACACCGAATCAATTTACTGCCAACGATCTTCAGCGATGACCTCTCGATTGTTCCGAACTAACTGCCCGCGATATCCGACACGTGTTTTGATAAGCCAGAGAAATACGTCAGGTGGAGGAAGTAATATTCATTAAAACAAGCAAAAAAGGAGGGGAAGAAACTTTTCAGTTTACTTGTTTACCTTCAGGAAAATTGCTGTAACCGAAAGGAGGTTTTTGTTTCTGAATTCGTGTTTGTCCAATCTCGTTCGAGGAAATTACCTGCCGTCTCGTTGAAATGTTTAAAAAAAACTTTTTTTTCTTTCACTATGAAATTGAAAAGGATATACCAGATTTGTTTGTATTTAGATTCTTAAGAACTATATCAAACAGGAGCAAACACCTCAAATTGAGGTTGAATACCTTGAGTCGCAGTAAAGACAAAATTTTGCATGACTGGAAGATGCTATTGGTCGTTGAACTTACGGTCAGTCAAGCGCAAATATCCCTATTCAAAATATTTTCTAAACAAAAATTGTTAATAGTTATGTACAGAGTTATTGTGGTTTCAAGATTCTCTTCAATCATAACATTCGTAGCCTTAATCAGCGTGTTTTATAAACCAATCAGAATGTAAAATACAAAATATAAACATTTTTTGACACCAAATCAAAAGTTCAAGTTCTCAACGCCTTGCTTTATTTGGAGCATGCAGACATTTAGCCACGATTCCACACACACACATTGAACAGAAGGGGGGGGGGGGACAAATCCACATATGGAATTAAAATTCAAACAGCGCCTATGGTTTTAAAATTGCTTTTATGGTTTTCTAAAAGAATTTTAGAAAAAATTGTTTTGCTGACAAACCACACTAGGTGTATCACCCAGAAGATCTAAAATTGTTATGTCAAAAATCCATTCTAAATTAAAAGTTCACTTGACGTACGATAAGATGCTTCAACTTTCATCTTGTCTGTGTCATCAAAAAATTATCTAAAATTTTACATCAACAAACATTAGGATGTTTACTTTTCTTGTTGACCAAATCTTATCATCAACCACAAAATATCTATACGTTGTTAGTAAACACAGTAAGAGAACACTTATATAAGATAAACTAGATGAAAGAGGAACTTTGTTTTTGTAAAGACATGTTCGATAAAACAACATAATCCATTTTTTCCCCTTTAAAAATTATTTCTAGTAGGAATATGAAGTTTTTAAGATTGGGCTGCAAATGTATCGTAAGTTAAGTGCAGATGTTAAGGCAAGGCTTATCTAGAAGGAAAACTTTATGGTTTCCCAGATAGCTTAGAATGAAGTTATCTGCAAAACTGTTATAGAGTTTCTGTGTATTAAGATAACTTGTTATCGGTCATACAGCCTTACAATACAAACCCACATGTTGGCGATCATTTTCCTGTTTGTTACCAACAAGAATAGTGGTGATGTTACACGATCTGATCAATTTTGCTGCCAAATATTTGGCGAGTATTTTATTGTTTATCTCCGACACGAAAATTGGCGACAGTATTCGATATGATAAGTTTACTACAAAGCAAAGTCCAGGAAGAGAAACTTGGATCGTTAAGCTGCTGCTACATCAATATCAAAAATATTAAAAAAGGATTGGCGCCAATCAAAAATATCTGCAGTCTTCATGAAATAGAATTGGGCGTGTTTTCTATGTGTAGGCAAATTTGACACTATGGAACATACAACCAACAAGTTCCAAATAACCATATAATGTTAGGGACCAAAATGTTCTATTGTTGATAGAGTTTTACAACACTTAGTGGTTTTTGTTGTGAATCAACATTAACTGGTATTTTTACCAAACGATTTCTGCAGTCTAACACCAGAACTCTCGCTGCAAGCAAAATATTCACATTCAGGGCTTAATTTACATGGGAGCTCGAGGGAGTAAAGTTCTAGCGCTTCATTTGAATTTCATGTGAATTTTTACACATTTATAAGGTTCATTCAGATGAAACCAGGTCAGTGCGTCTAACTTCACTTTATACGTTAGACGATGCCACGTAACTGCATGTATGGAGACACCATCTATTGGTAGAGAGAGACTGACGTATGCGCAACGTTTCACGTTGCATAATGACAGTGTGGTTTAAAGCCGAAGAGAAGGTGGTCACACAAGTTATCGTCCACTACGAAACATGTCCTTTTTTGATCACAAGGGCCCACTCAGGGTGAGGGGTTCCACTCCCTCTGGGCCCACTGCTTGTCGAGTTCCTGAAACCGAGAACCACCATCAATGCCCAGCGTTATCAAGCCACTTTAACAGAGCCTTAGACGAGTCATTAGGTCGAAACGGCCAGGCATGTTGTCCAAAGACGTCCACATACGGTCAATGCGGTGAAGACAACATTGCAGTAGTTTCGGTGGGAAACGCTGGAGCTGAAACATCCTTTCACCGTGCAGACCTTTCACTGTCTGACTTTCATGTTTTTGGACCTCTAAAACAAGACATTCGCAGACGACACACCAGATATTGCGGATACCACAATGGACGATTGGAAGTGTGTGACTGGGTTCAGTCCTGGATCCGATAGCAACCTGCTAGCTTCTTCAAAGATGGAATTGACCACCAAGTGTCGCAATGGGATAAATGTGCCAACAGTATTGGCGACTATTTTTGAGTTAATAAAATCGTAACCGTTACTTTAGGCTAGTGACCAGGTTTCATTTGAATGCCCGTTACATTATTACATATCCACATCTCGAATTAGACGAACTTCGAGACATTTAAACATTAAAATACTATAGGACTCTGGTACTTCTGATAGAAATTAAGCCCTGCTCACACCAAGAACCTTTTTTTTCCTAACTTTTTCGTTTCATCAAATATTATTATTTTGTGTAACGTTTGGGATTTGAAATAATGAGTAGATGTCATATTTTCAACTAAAAAATATTTTCAACTTTTTTTTTTCTTTTTTGAGGAAATTAGGCGGTATGAGACACTCTCCTCTCCGAATTCTCAGTGTACATTTTGACACCAGTTCTGGAGGGTTAAAGAAGAGGATATAAGAGCGGTAAACTTCTTGATCATAGTTGCAAAAAACGAGCATTAAATATTCATTTCATTAATTGCTTCAACAAACTAACAAACAGTTTATGCACCGTGAATATAAAAATGGGCAAATCATGAAATTTAAATAGTGACTTTGTTTTTGAACTAGTTGTTTATCGTAGCATAGTAGGACCTCATTAACCCGGTAATCTAGGTCGTCTGAATTAATGAAAGTACGGATAAAACAAAATAACCTATTCATTGAGCCGAGGTACATAAACAAAGAACTGTACACAGTAAAAATAATTCTGAATGAAACATCAAACTGCGTAAGAGAAAATTACAAAAATAAACTACAAAAATATAAATACGGCCAACAAAAATACATTATTGCTCTATCACGCTTTTTATTTATATAGTTTGTACATCTAAATGGCTGTCCGGATTGAGCGACGAAGTCCGGTTCAATAGGGTTCGGATTTATGAAAGAATATGAGTGAAAAAAAGATTTTGAACGGTGATGAAAATTGATTTCGATGTGATCCAATTGTACCCACCCGGCCACAGAGATTGTTGAGCTAACGTCCACTGCTGACTCAATCGACACTAAAGCTACTTTTACAACATCGGGGGGAAAAAAGGAAAGAAAGAAAAAGAGTGAACGAAAGAAAAGGAGAGAAGAAAAAACTCACATACACCCACACAAATCAAGCGAGAAATTAAGCTTTTAAAAATAGCTCCTTGAAATGAATTTTTAATGTTGAAATGTATTGACTAGGAAACTTTTTGAGGATGAAATGGGTTCAAAATATTACATCATCAGTAGAGAAACACGATGAGAAAGAAAACTAATATTTATCATCGGATGCATAGATTTAAATAACACAGGAAAATAAAAGGATGGCATAACAACTGCCTGAAATAATTCATTATCATAACCTTTTAAATAAAACAGCGAGTCAGTAAATAAATCAAACTGCATTCCAAGATTACTAAAAATAATACTGGGTTTCAATGGAATCGTATAAATTACACGCATTTTAACTGCATAAGAATCACGACTTTAAATGCAACAACTGAAAAAGTTAGTCGGGGAATAAATTAGTAACGGATATAGTAATGAATAATTTAGAGCTTCTGTACCATGCTCCAGTTACAGAGTAACATGAAAACAAATGGTTCATGAAACTGTTAGTGTAATGTAACTACAGTAAACTCTCGATATATCCGCGGAATAGGGTGGCACGGTTACCGTGAATAAGCGAAAATCAAACCATACTACAAAGCTAAGAAATATGAATAACACTTACATGTACATTTAAATTATATCTAAAAACATTGCTGCATTGAATCCACTAATATTGATGGTAAAAACAAACAAAAACACCATCAGTAGTTTAAAAACCATTTAATGACAGTTGAAAAAAAAAGAAAAAAAAAGTGAAAAGACGCGCCGAAAATCGGGTTCACTGTACTTAGTATGACGTGCACATGCAGCTTTAGCAATTTGGTAATGGGTCGTTTCCAAAATTTCACAAGTATTTTTTTCTGAAAGAGCATGCTTAAAAACATAGGATCTGACATTTTTTAAATAATTGGTTAAGTTTAATATTTTTAAAAAATTACTTAAATCGGTACGCTTTCATTATTTACGTTTCAGCTCGATGACATCACAAATGATGAAATGCCATTCTGTGTTCCCATTCCCATTCACAGTCCCATTCACACCATATCCACAGACCAAAATATTTAATTCGCATCTTTACTCACGAGTATAGGCAACGATATGGTTGATAGCAAGCGTAGAGCGCAATTTTAATTCGCTTCTTGATTATCATAACGTGGAAACGCAGTACAAAGATGCGCCAAAATGCATCATTTGTGACGTCATAAAGACCACGCCTTGTTTGAAAAATCGGACATTTTTAAAAAATTAATTAAAAATAACTGTTGGGAAAAGGAAAGAATTTTCCGGGTTCATGTTATGTTTTTTGCTTATTCTATCAATTTCAGTGACTAAAAAAGTACTACTTTTGACTGAAGGAAAAAAACCCATTACGGTTCAAAGCTAAGTTCAGGTGTAAAATTTGTTCCGTGGAAAAAAAAATTAAGCATTTGAAAAATTAATTTCGAATTTTTTAGATTAAGATATTTTGCGAAAAATGAAGTCTAACTTTCATTCCAAAAAAACTCAAAGTTTAATGGTTGAAGTGTTTATTTTTGTATTCTTCCGTAAAGTACTTAGTTAACTACTTAACAGTTTCATTTTACCCTTATATTATAACCAAAAACAAGTAAAATTTTCATCAATTTTGTATACGTATCGATCATGTGATTTCAAACCAGCAGTAAAAACTATTGTAATCGTTGTGTATTTATTAATTAATGATAATTTTCTTAAGTTGCGGCGAAATAAGGCACTTTTACTGAAAGTTGGCTTTTTTCTGCAGAAGGAACTCAACCAGAAAGAACATTTTACAGGGGGGATGAATGTCAGAAAAGAAGGTTATTTTAATTCTTATTCCGATTCGTCATCACTCAAGGATCATTCCACGGAAAAGACGCCCCTTTGTCCCACACATGACAGCGAATACATTTCACTAAAAAATAATGATTTTATAAGGTAATAAAAAAATTTTTGTTAAGAAATCACTCATTTGTGAGTGACTTCATAAGCAGCAAAATTTTGTTCATTACCTTTACTTTTTAAATTAATAGTTTTAATTAAATGTATTAGCTGTCACGTGCAAACATTTTTCCGTGGAATGGTCAAAAAATTAAATGTGTGGCCAACTTTTTTTTTCAAAACAAAAAACATGAAACTGATATACTACAACCTTGCCAGGAGAGCTGCAACATGCCTTTTACAAATAACTAACTGTGTTTAAAAAAAAAAAATGTTTTCTGATAGGTATATCTCAACAGAATCCTTGACGTCTGTCGTAGAAGTTCTTCAAATAACATTTGCCTTATAAGTTCTGTTTTCTGTACCCTTCTATCAAAAGTTATCCGAAGTTCCGTCGTAGAAATACTTCAAATAACATTTGCCTTATAAGTTCTGTACCCTTCTATGAAAAGTTCCCTCGAGGAACTAAGTAAACAATGACAAGGTCGATGGTAAGGTATAACGAACTCTCAGTCGAGGCGAAAAAGATCAACAAATGCCTACCGGACGCAATAAAGACAGTTCTACCATTTATATCTTCGTTTTCCGTAAAGGAAAGGCCAAGGACGCGAACTACCTCGGTGGCTGGAACGGTTCACAGCCAAATATAGAGTGAAAGGGGTGTTGGTTTTTTCTCTTCCATCTTTTCTTCCTTCTTGATGGTCAGCCTTGCCCCATTTGCATGCAAGCAGGGTAGCGACTTCGGCGGTTATTAATTATTAAGCCGTTTTCTTGTTTTCATCTCCCAGAACCCGCTCTGTCAAAGCCGCCTGAACTGCAAACAAAAGAAAAACTTGGTGCTGGTAGCAGAATGGGTGAGTAGGCAGGTTGGGGTGCCGCCGAAAGGAAGTTGTCGACTGTAGTTAGCTTGAAATCTTCGGTGAAAGTGGTACATGGGGACTAAGGATCAAGATTGGTAAATTTTTCTGGTCGCCAAGGGCGAGCAAAAACTAATTTTCTAGCCGCTTCTCCTTTTTTCCCCAGTTTTCACTATCTTGGTTAATCGAAACACTAAACAACAAACTGGCCTTCTACTTCGAACAGTGTCAGACCCCACTGATCAGGTCACCACAATCACACACATGCGTGGATACAAGGGAGGGGACATGGGGCGATCATCCCTTACTTGAGGGACTCTCCATCGGTAATTTTTTAACATTGAAGTTCATAAAACGCAATTCCTGACGATCTTAGGTTATATTAGGAAAAAAGATATATGGAGTTTTCTCCCGGAAATGTTTCGGAATTAAAGTCTGAAACATTTGTGATCAATATTTTCAAACCAAGAAACGTAATAGACGGTAAAAAAATAAACCAATTGCCCTTTCCTTAAAATACTTCTGGATCCACCCTTGACCACACTAGATTCCTCGTAGTTAAGATATATTGATGGTTCCAGGGGCGTAGCTAAGGGGGGGGGTTTTGGGGACAAAACCCCCCCCCCGAAAAGTTAGTCTCAAAAAAAAAAGAGAAAAAGAAGAGAGAAGAGAAAGAAAAAAAAAAGAAGAAAAGGGAAAAATTCCAAGCGATTATACATATATATATATTTATATATATTATATATATATATATATATATATATATATATATATATATATATATATATATATATATATATATATATATATATAAAAGAAGTAACCCCCCCCGAAAGTCGGGTCTAGCTAAGCCACTGGATGGTTCGAAACTTCTGAAAGTAAAAGGGACTAATATTAAAAAGGTGGGGCTGAGGAGAGTGCTGGTCGTTCTTCAGAAAAGCATAAGTAATCTTTATAAATAAACAACATATGCGATTTTCAATCTCTAAGTTGTCTCATCTTTCAATTATATGATTACAACGGTCTAGTACATGAAACTGATTATTACGAATATTATCTAAAGTACTGAAAAGTAAACGATATATGGTATTTTTAAAGAATAAAAATAAAAAATTAAGCGACTTTAATCAAAAAGTAGTATAATATAATTTTAAAAAGCTTCAATAAAATACTCTGCAATGATTCTCAACTACCGGAAGCTCTTCGCTGATCAAAAGGTTGACCCGGTTCGAACAGCAGGCCGAGCAGGAACTATGACCTTTATTGAAGAACAGAGAATTCGTATACGCCAACGCATTGCATTACGAAATTTAAAAGCAACGTACATTTTTATTTATGTAAACATTATGCATGGTATGTTTTTTTAAGGTAGATCTAGTCACACAGTGCTGTTGAGGAGGAATTGGGGGGGGGGGGGAGCCATTCCCTGAAATATTTTTCCTTTTTAATGTAAAACTAATGCCAAAACTTTATTTACTCGCTTTTGGTATGGGGAAAAAACATGAACTAAACCATTAAAAGCTTTTAAATGTCCGTTTTACGGGGTTTTCGAAAAATCAAAGTTGTCTTTGTGATTGGTAAATAGAGAGTCACCAGATCCTTTTAATGGAAAGAGGAACCAGATCCGGGATATTTTGTTGCTGTAGCTTGATGCTACTTTTAGTCACTTTGTGATTGATAGATGGCGAGCCATGTACGAGATGTCGTTCTTTAAATTTATTATTTTTTCGCATAAGATACGTCTTTTTGCATTTTATTCATTCTTCGTTCCATTTAATTTTTTTAAATTTATTTTTGCTTTTCTTGTTATTTATTTATTTATTTTTAAACTTTTATTTATTCATTTTATTGTCTCTTTTTTTTTTTGCACTCGATACATATTTTTGAATTTTATATTGCACTTTCATTTTATTCGGGTTTCCCGGGAATTGCCGTTACATCACATAGAATTTCTAAACCACCCTATAGCTGCATTAAACATTTAATATTCTGAGTTTCCGCTTGGAACTAAACTAAACAACTAAAAGAAGCGGTATTTCCGGGACGCAGCGTTCCACTCCAATGCCTAGCTGTCGGTAGTTAATTAATTGTGGAGTTAATTTTAGTCGTCCTTTATTAATACAGAAATACACTAAGCTTCGGAGATTGGCTTTTGCCGTTATGGTTGCAGATTAACTTGTTGGGGCAAGAGTTGAAACTCGTATGTGAAACTGGGTTTCCGTTCGCTGTGAACTGGAGCATTCTCAGCTTAAAATGCTACTTTTTGTTTAATGATTTGAAAAGAACTCTTTGGATGCTTTAAAAGTATTATTGGGGTTTTCTGAATCAGTTATACTTTACAGATGTATTTTTACCATTAAGTGCGCCTTAGGATTATGTGCATCTCAAAATTTTCCCACCTAATAAACTTTAAAAAAATACACACATAAATAATAATTACACATCGTGCTGTGCTAGTTTTTACAAGAGCAGTTTTTTGGAGAAAAGATGCTGACTTTTTATCGTACCTTTTGAAGACATTAAGTTTTGTAATCATTTTAAGTAGTCGAAAAACGAAAATAAAACAATCCAACGCTTGAATTCTTTTGCATTTTATCTTCCCGATTGCCAGGCCCCCCAGACATGCGTTTAATATGTCAGAAAGCTACTTTTGTTGCATTCTTCAAAGCGACCAAAAATTGTTTTCAAACGAACTTCCTGTACGTAATACAATGCCTGTAGAGCAGCGGAAAGACATTAAATTATTATACAATATTAATTTTAAAGCAGTAAGGAAAAGAAGAGACAAGTTAAATTGATGGTAAGCGATATATTAGTTGCAGCTCACGTGAGCCACAATTAACGCACATGAAAAATAATGTAAACAGATAGAAAGTTTACATTGTTGTCAAATTAATGAAACACATAGAATTTTTACATTGTATTTCCATTAATCTATACAGATAGGCTGTTTACATTATTTTTACAATAATGTAAACAACATTATTTTTACAATAATGTAAACAGATGGAATATTTACATTGTTCAATTAATTGCATGAAAAATAATATAAACAGATAAAGTAACTGACTTCTAGACAAATTCTAGATTAGCAAAATTAGAGTGAAAGGCGAACTACCATTATAGAGTCTCTAAAAGTGTGTGTTCTTAAAAACTAATTTAAAATTTTCTAGACGAAATATGAATTAAAACGCTTCGAGATGCATCATCCAACATTTCAAACCATTATACAAAAATTTCAAGACTAAGTGCTGTAAATTCGCTGAACATCGCACACAGACAGACATTGATTTTTATATAAGTAGAGATTTCACTCGCTCTATCACATTTGTGCATTTTAACTATAAATTACAGAGAACATTGATGGTCATGTGCCGATTCTTATCTATGTAGTTAATCTCATTTTATGCTTGAAACAACATTCCCTCATTAACAAAGCGAAATTGTACGATCCGGAAGTTAGCACTTAAAACAGACGAACAACGGCGTGAAAGAATACAGTAATAACACGTCGTTAATCTTACAGATAAACATTTAAATGCTATTATTTCTCACGGTTCGTTAAGAACTGCTAATCTGCCTGGGTCCTCTGTGGCACGCGATTTTCCGTCACAGCTCTTCGCTCGGACCGGCGGGAAGTCAATGTTCCGAGAAAGTTGTGGAATTACGGTTACAGTTACAAACTAATTTTGGGTCATTTTTTGCCCGATGTTTGCAGATACTTACAGATTTTGAAATCTAGCCATTTTATTACGCTAGTTTTTATTATCAAATTAATTTACGAAGCTCTGCCAAGGGAAAAATATAAACTTGGATTCTTTTCATACTATCTTATAAAAATTCCTTTTACTTTGTTCATTCATTTTACCTTTTGGGGACCATAAGCTTTACAGTAGAATATTCAAATGTAGGAGGCGTTTCAGTCTCTGCCTAATGGCTTCTGCCAGAGGTAAAGCAAACAAATAAAGCAACCTAGAACTTGCTTGCTTTTATGATGAGTGAATGACAGTAATTTTCCTTCATGTTTACGGGTTTTTTCTTTCTTATTCTTTTGAAATTACATTCACATAAAACTCTCTCGTTATTTATTTACCCCAAACTGCTTTCGTTTTACCCCAAAGGAGGAATAGAATTTTTCTCCTCTTTGGCTAAATTCTTAAATCACCGCAAGATATCTTGGTCACGTTCCAGAACTGTAAATTCAAGTTTGCTGTGTTTTTTCAAAAAAAAAAAAATTGAACAATTGTTTTTTTTTTTCTGTTAAGCTAACTGTTATTACGAACACGTGTTGGACGAACTTCCAGTTGTTGTAAATTAACTTTGACCAATCAGTTCTTGTCAACTTAGCTTTGTTGTAAAGTATTGTTTAAGCCCTCGATTCATCTTAATTATTTTCTCACATTTGAAAGAAGTTATTGAAGTGTGAATGAAGTATGAAGTTAAGTATTTGATAACTTAAACTATTATCATACAGGGCAAATAGTTGGTATTTCAAAATATCTCAAAATATAAATGATATTGATTGGTTAATTTCCTTAAACTTTCTCTAAACGATCATAAACTACAGCGACTTTTTCAAATTTCACGGTTGGATGGAAACACGTTTTCAAAACCGTCTGCGTCTTCTAAAGCAATTTAGCCAAAACTGCTGCAACTTTACTACCTCATTTGCATTCAAGGGCTCGCAGCAAGACATCTTTTTCTGGCGAAATTCGTGTGCTTTAGACTGGAACCTTGACTTTGATAACACTCTTATTTCGACACTAGTTTTCAAAGCTGGTAAAGTTCATCGAGGAGAGACAGCGCAAATTAACAGTACATGCAAGCTTTCTATTTTTCTTTTTGGAACGAGAAAAGTAAAATCAAACATCAGCGTAACAGATTTGAACTAAGACCCTTAACTATCGCTAACTCAATAAAAACGGTAGTTTTCACCAGAATTTCATCAGTATAGATATGGAATATTTTATTTTTTAGGTCTTTTATGGAATTACCTACATTTCTTTCAGTCTTCTATCGCTTCAACACAGCCAATTTTTCCAAAATATTTTTCACTTTACAGGTGAAATGTGCTGCACATATTTGTTCTAATGTCTCGACTTACATCTTTTAATGTAAGGTCTTTTGCTTGTTCCAGGAATTGTTAAATTAACATAAATATGCAAAAAAATAAAATAAGTGTAAGGAGCAGCATTGAAAATGTTTGTTGAATAAACTATACTATCGCAAACTGTGGGTCACCAGTCAAATTTTTGAGAGTCACCACACTCTTGATCTGACATTTTAGCGTTTGAGTGTTTTTTATTGTTATTTATACTTAGTCCAAGGATGTTTATTTCTCACCTTATTCTTGTACTTGGATCCAAGTGTCTATCAGACATCCTTATGGACAAAGTGATCCTTCGACTCACAGCCTACTTCTTGTTTCTTCAAAAAATCATGAATGAAGAAGCACATGTTTATATCCATCTGGCATCGTTTGTACTCTTTCGACACATTTACTAGTCAGAAAGTCATAATGTGTCAGTTGACGAAATGAAAGCTATCAATATAAACGATGTTTGTGAGTATTTTATATAAAAAGCCGGTTTACATTGACCAAAAAGCCGACGCGATGCAGCTAATTTGAAACCTCAATAGGGAAAACTCTCTAAAAGAGGGAATGTAGAAATTCGGACCTACTTCACAGCAGGTGCAAAGCAGAGGTGGTATTGGTCAATTGCAGGTTGCAATGAAAACCGATTTTACATTGCTGGTTTTCATACATGTAAGCCGGTTTATTGCATTTCCTTTATAAATGAGATTAAAAAGATAATTTAGTAGTTTTTGCTTTCTTTAAAGGATACTCTAAACGCTATATAACATCAAATGATTGTTCAAAGAAGATGATTTGTAGAGACTATAACCAACTAATACCTTACACACAAAAACAATACAAGCTCGGATTCCATCCCAGACGCGGCAGTCCATACCCCCCCCCCCCCCTAAACATAGCCTTAAAATATACTTTTGTGGTCCTCAATTTCAAGAAATTACAGGGAGAGAGCCCCACAAACCCCTCCGCCCACGAATGTTAACTTATGATTCCACCCCCTCTTTCGAAAATGACCCCCACAAATACCAGAAATTTGTATCCGCCCTTGAAACAATGATGATAGAAATGAAAGTAACAAAAGCGCTTAAGACCAAGTTCTTTGCAAATGTGTGGCCTTACGTACGTTCGAACTAATCCTTGGAAAACCATGCGCAGTGACGCAAGTATGAAATCAAAACACACAATGAAAGTGCATCTTCAATCATGCTCTTTGTAGTTTCGAACACGTTCCACACAGACTATCCTCTCGTCCATTTTACTGGAGAGAATGGCTTGTGTGGCCAATTCTTCCGCTGTCAGAGCTGCAAACAAAAGATCCAGCTTTAGATATGCTTCCATGGGGATCGTTTGTGTACGAGCGAAATGATGGACGCGAATAGAATGTTAAATATTTGTTGGACACCATTACATAGCAGGCGACAGCTGCTGCAACTATGGGAATCATGTACGTGGCAAATTTAATACATCTGAAATTCATGGTTGGATAGACAGCAGCTTTTTTATTCCGTGCAAGAAAGGTAAAATTAGATGTTACCACGAGAGGGGGACCTTTCAGGTTTTCTGGGCAATGACCCCCAAAAGATTTAAGGGGCCTTTACCCTTTTTTAATGCATGAAGAGTAATTATCTCCTTTTAACCCGCAGAAAATGTCACTGTAAAAATTTTGAAAACATCCTGATTTTTCATATCTTGGTTTCAACAAATTCCGTTTTCCGGCAAATTCTGTAAAACCGGAGACATAATTGCACAAACGATTTGAAAATGTCCGAATGTGCTATCTCTCAGATGTTCTTATGTGTGCTTACTCGTATTTATCATTCGGCAAAATTTGGAATTCCATTCGGAAAATTGAGAATTTCCCCTGGAAGCAAAAATTTAAGTTCGAGGTATCACTAAACAGAAATGAATATTTTTGTTGTCCATGAAAGATAATTATGTAACTCTTACTTGTGAAACTCCAACGCCTTTCCTAAAAAAGTTTGAATAGCTTTGGTAAAAAAAAAAAAAAAAAAAAAAAAAAAAAAAAAAAAAACGTGTTTTCATGAAAGCAATGTCAACATGATAACCGTTAAATAAAATCCTTACGTTTCAACCGCGGTTTCAATTAGAACCAACTAACTGAGAAAAGCTACGGAGAACATTAATTTTTGAAAATATTAATTTAGTCATCAATATTTTATTGATGACTGACAAATATACTATCGTAACCTGGCTTATTTTCTAGAAAAATAAATCTGGAAACCTGTAGTCTTTAGAAATTATCTTAATTCTGTCTACTGTGAAACAATTTTTAATACAAGGAGTACCATCGACCGATTAAGATATCAGGGGGGTCCGAGGACAAATAATTTTTTGAGCTGCCCTGTATGCAATCTTATAATTTTAGCCCTTGGATAAGACAATTTTACCCATAGATATGATAAATTTAGCCATTGGATAAAACAATTTTAGCCGTTGACTAAAACAAGTTTTGCCACTTGGGGGCCCTAGGTCGGCTTATTCCTATTCAGTAATCAAGCCCTGATGAAGAGTACAAGAGCTGAACTCCCACGTAAATAATGTCCTTTACGTTACGTATGAATGTGCATATTCTACACATTTCGCTTTACATGCTACGAAGCTATTCGCTTCCTTTTCAAATCAATAGTAACATCGAAACCAAAAGTATTTTCAGTTAATTAGATATACTCTTCAATTTCTGTCAAACAAGCACATTAACAAAAAAGGAAAAAACTTCCCTGTTCTGTTTTTGAAAGTGCGTAATTCGAAAACGCCGTTTGTCCTCGGCCCATTGTAAACAAATAAGGCCCCGATTATGGCAACGCCGGATAAGTTCCGAACCCGGAATTGAATTCAGCTCTGCACACAGATTTAATTGTAGATTTGTGGTTTGCAGAAAGCAAAATAATTCAAGCGGAGAGTGAAAGCATAATGGCCACACACGTGCAGAAAAAAGGGAAAACTCATGCATGGAGGAAAAGGTCGTGCGAAAAGCACACAAAATATGAAGTATCCGGTCTTAATCTGTTGCGCCATCCTCGTTTAGCACTGACCAGATGCGGGGATAAATACAGAGGGTTTTTTTTTCTCCTCCATCCCCTTCCTCTGCGCTTTCCCGGTCAATCCTATTTGACTTTGCAATCTCAATTGTGGTAAAACTGGGACTTATCACGACTGCACTTGAAGCCACTTGGTGGGTACTTTTTAGGCTTCAGTGTTGGTGGTCTGTAGGCAGTCAGGGCAAAGCCCTTCCGGCCCCTCAAGCAATACATTCCGATTCAATATGAATTTGATTGTACCTTCGATAAACACAGCAAAAAACTAATTACAGTAAAAGTGATTTGAAATTTTACAAAAATAATTCTTTCGAAGAGGTGCACTCCCCAGGTTCCAAAGTAATTTCTAACCCAGGGGAGCCCATCGACCTCCAAGTTCAAAGGCGCAAATAACCTCCGCCCCTCCTCCAGTTTTTCTCAACCCTCTTTCCCTTTTTTGTTTTTTAGCTCTCTTTTTTAACTTCACTTTTTTTTTAAATTTTTTGAAATATTATTTATTTATTTTCTAGAAAAGTTCTGTACTACACCAACAACATACGCACACGCACAAACTAAATAACTTAAATTAAATATAAACAGATTAAAAAAAAGAAAAGAAACAATTTGAATAAAAAATAAATCAATAAATAAATTTGGATAAAGCAATTTTTAAAAAATGTAAGAATCCCCCCCCGCCCTATTTTGGTGGCGCAACTTGCGCCATAATCTCCTTTTTGGGCACCCCTGTTCATACCAAGTTTCCTTTTGGAACAAATGCGTGATATCATACTTCTTATTTTCCCTTCCTCTCTCTTGTCACAAACTATCAAAATTTCTTGAACCCCCCCTCAAAGCATGACATCATTTGTAGTTTGGGCACGACAGATTATTGCACTAAAGAAAGCATTTCCTTCCATTTTAGAATAAACAATGGGAGAGCATCAATTGCTAGGATTTTAAAAAAATGTACAATTTTTTATATATAGTGAAACCTGTGTATAACGATACTGTCTATAACAATAAACCTGTCTATAAAGATATTTTCCTTGGTCCCAACAAAATGTCAGCATGAATTATCACACTGTCTATGACGATAACCTGTCTATAACAATATTTTTTTAGGTCCCAACAGTATCGTTGTAGACAGGTTTTACTGTAATATGAAAAATAGAATTGGCAAACTTGTTGACTGTAAAAACTGAACTTTTTAAAACACACTTCATTGTTTCAGAGGTTAACCCGAAACATTCTTTTTTTTTGGTTTAATGCAATTCTTATCCTGGGGGGGGGGGGGGGTAATTTAAAGATATTCATTTTTAACTACATTTTTTTTTAATTATAAAATCATTTTATATCAAATAATAATTAAGACGAGTTCGAGCCGACGAACTTCGAAAGGTCATAGGTTAACGTGACGAAAAAAGGGGTATGTGACTTCCTTTTCCTCGAAAATAAGCATCATCTTTCCGAGTAAAACAGTTGCAAGAGTGCCAGCAGAAAATCAAAAAAAGAATCAAACGAAAAAGAATAGCTGCTCGAGTTGAATCAGTTAGTAATCATTTTTTGAAAATAAATTTTTAGATTTGAAGAAAAGAATTTTTTCCGGACACAAAACTATTTTCGGAAAAATGCTGTTGCTTTTTTTTAAACTTTCTCATTCGGGGTTGTCCACAAATGATGTCCCGCTTGAGGGGGGAGGAAGCTCAGTGTAATAGTGACAACTCATGTAAAGGGAGGGATAGGGACGAATACAGACCAGCAACTAAGGGAAGGTCACAAAAAAAGGGGTGCTGAAAAATATAGTTGTGGGTGCAAAAAAAATTCTGGAACTGTTTCGATGTCAATAAAAAGCGCCAAACTGAAAAGGAAGAAATAAAGCGCCCAGTGGAACATGAGCTTTATTAATTAATTTCTGAAGCAATGAAAAGAAGTATTATTTCAAATAAGAAAATAATTGATAAATTAAAAAGGTTACGGCAAACACTTACATTTTATTCATAAAGTGTTTGAACACAGTGTAAAGTAATATTTTCGCATGATATTTTACATACATCCATGCTGCCATACAAATATTAATAATAATTATCACATGCAATAAAGATGGATGTATAATACTGTAGACAGGATGGGGGGGGGGGGGCATGACCCCATGATCCTCTCCTGGTATTCATCCCTGGAAGAGGTAGTGTCACAAGAATTGCCCCATCATACGGTTTTTTTTAAAGAAAATATTTCTTAAAAAATTGCGTCATACGTGAAAAAGGGGGAGGGGTAAGGTAAAGTGTGACATTTTGTGACAAAAGGCGGAGGGGTCAAAAATGTTGAAAAAAAAGTGCGACATTATTCATGGACAGCCAGCCTCTTATGAGGTTTTCCTAATACAAACGAATACATGCGCGCTGTATATTGATTTTAATAATTTCATGTATTACAATTACAATTCGTGATAGATACATTAGCAGCCAAAAAAATTTTCTGGGGGGTGGATGATCAAACTGTATTATGTGCATAAGTTACGATGCTAGTGTTATTAATAAGGCTAAAATGCAAGGGCTCTGGGGGTTTTATGCTTGCAATTTTTAAATGCCCGACTGTCAGGGCACGATCAACCTCTGAAGGTGGGCGAAGCTAAGTCTCATTTCAGAGTTCCCCCACTTTTTGTTTTTAGTATATATTTTCTAAAAATTCTACGCATATTGAAACACAAACTCACTAATGCTATATGTATTATTTCCGAAAACTGCCAAGCCGACTTCCAATTAAAGTTTATTCTCTTCCCTCTCTCCAGACAAGATTGAACTTTTGTACATGACATATTTTTTACTCCCATTCGCAGCAGATATGGGCGGTTAGTTGTTTTTTCAGATTAATCTCTTCCTAAAATTTATTAAGTGTGATAAAAGTATATTGTAGCACGTTGGGGCAAATTCTACAAATGAAAATAACTTGCTACCACATTTTGTGAATTGTGACCTCATCCTTCACTTTTTCAAAGTCTTCCAAATATTTTACTTAGCGAGTTCTAATGTTCGAATACTTTTAAAAATGCATTCAAAAGCAGGAACTGAAATTTTTAAGTCTTTTTTGGACCCCCTGTTAATTCTGAGGGGAAGCTCAAGCGTCCTGAGCCTTTTGGGTAATCAGGCCCTGTCGACCGTTCCTTTTCATTACCTAGATGTATGTGTGCATACCCATATTTTATCATTTGGCAATATTTGGAGTTCCATTCGGCAAATTTAGAATTTCTGTCCTCAATAAATTTTAGATTGTGGCGCCCCTGATTCTGATTGCAATATGAAATCAGTTACGGAACTTTTCAAAAACTCTTAAAATTAATCGAAGCTTTGAAAAACGAAAGTCCTATTTGTTTGAGACTTGATAAATATACATTCAAATTCAAACTATTTTTTTTGAACAACGACAAAAAATCTACTGAAGCATTCTTGGCAATTTAGAAGCCATTAATAGTAAGAAAATCATTTCGAATATGCTTCCTGGTTTAGATTAGCAGTTAACGATGTTATTTTGCCGTGGATTTAGAAGAACTAATGTTTTAAGTTTTAACATATTCTGAAAGGAACACAGAGCATCTAATTGTGTTTTTGTTTAAATTGTATGCTTCTTGATTGTTCTGTCTCATCTACCCTTTCCTAATATACTTCGATTTGAAACATAAAATTATATAAATATTTCAAATTAAGTATTTAAGCGTGGAAGGTTTTTTTTTTTTTGAACTTATCTGTTGTAAAAGTGCAGACCCCCCCACCCCCATTCACTTCTCCGTCAAAGTAAAATAATAATAATTTTTTAAAAACAAAAAAAAAAGGAGAAAAAAGTGAACAATGAATTAAATGATTTTATTAAGGTTGGAAAAAAAGAAGAAAAAAATGAATTGATAAAAAACACACACGTGTGTATGTGTGTGTTTTATATATGCTCTTTGTTTTTTTATTGTTATTTAAATACATCAATGAGAGGCAGCCCGAAGCAAACGGGTGTAAGAGCGGAAATTAAAAATTTGAACATAATCAGTACAAATGTTCGGAGAACCCCTCTCAGCGGCGGATGCAAGACAGGGTCATGGGGGTCATGACCCTCCCTGTCCCCAAACCGTCAACAATTTCAGTAATCTAGCCAGTCAAGGATTTCGGTGATCAATAATTATTTTTGAAAGTAAAATATTTGAAATTATACGTTTTTACTTATAAAATTAATTTATAACGTTTATGTCCTATTATGTGCCTTATTCTTGGCCAATTTGGAGCTTTTTACGGACACCAAATACTTTCAAAAAACTTTCGTACCCAGAACCGTAGGTTCGTTCATGTGAGAAGGGGGAGGGGGCATTCTGCAGTATGACCCCCCTAAAATGGTAGTCTGTCTCCGCCCCTGACTTCTCCTCTGCTTTGGGGCAAGAGATGTTATTAGTAGCCCTAGTAGGTGCAGCTGAGCGGCATAATTTTGGAAAACTTTTCAATAAGCCTTTAACTGAGTTTTAATCAAAAGTGAAAAAAGTAAACTTACATCCCTTTGTTCAGTCAGTTACCGCCCTATAGCCAAGGCTAAGGCAGAAATACATGAAATACACCGCCAGTTCAGTCAATTCCAGCCGAGGACTGCAGTTTCGTGCTTATTAGCACTCATCAGCCCGGCATAGGAGTGACTGAGCTGGAGGTGGAAAACCTCTTAAGGAAGCCTAGAGTGCCAAACAAACTGGTAGCTAATACAGAATTAGCACTGATCAGACGAGTAACCGAAACAATAGTTCGGTTCAACCTCCAGCTCAGTCACTCCTATGCCGGGCTGATGAGTGCTAATAAGCACGAAACTGCAGTCCTCGGCTGGAATTGACTGAGCTGGCGGTGTATATCATGTATTTCTGCCTTAGCCCTCGCTATAGGGCGGTAACTTACTGAACATACCTGCCTTGCCTTCAAAATTCGAGTTGAACCGAACCATTGTTTCGATCACTCGTCTGGTCAGTGCTAATTCTGTATTAGCTACCAGCTTGTTTGGCACTCTAGGCTTCCTTAAGAGGTTTTCCACCTCCAGCTCAGTCACTCCTATGCCCTGCTGATGAGTGCTAATAAGCACGAAACTGCAGTCCTCGGCTGGAATTGAATGAGCTGGCGGTGTATTTCATGTATTACATCCCTTTGCTTCTCGTTACCTCATATATTTCCAACTAAATTCAATTCCAAAACTCGTTTAAAACTAAAAGCTCCTTCATTTGTTTTGGCAAATTAATGTGAAATCCACGAGGGGCTGTCTACAAATAATATCATCCTTTGAGAGAGGAAAGAAGATTCGCGTAAAATTGGAACAATTAGTGACAAAGGGAGAGAGAGGTGACAAGGGGTGGAACATCTCGCGTGGGTGAAGTGTGACACTACTTTGTCAAAAAGGGGCAAACATCATGAAAAAAGTGTGATATTATTTATAGACGGCCCACAACCTGATCTCAACATAATTTTCAAAAACCGCCTATCGCAACATAAGTAAAACGCAACAAAGATGCAACTGTTCTCGTTTTTTCCTCAACTCTAATTCATTAAATCGCTTTATAATGTATTGCTGTTAAAAAAGGATGGAACTGTAGCGAAAAATATAAAATATGAATCTTCCCTCATAATCATGAAATTACGGAGTGCAAAATATCGGATAAATTTCAAGTGTATCGCCGTTTCTGAAACTGGTAATGGCAGATTTATGGGAAGAGCGTGCTCTAAGTATCCGAAGGGTTTTCCAAATCCTTCACCCGGGGTCAAACTTTTTGCGGTTGCACCGTTTAAAAAAAATGGCCGCTTTTGACAGTAATGGCCGAAATTTTCGAAAAAGTGTCCATTTATATGCAAATCTATTCCCTACTTTCCTTAAAGTAACATTGTATTTACCAGTACGATCATGTTTTGCAGATTTAAAGAGAATAATGTAAGACTTAATCTTTTTAAATCGTTCCTATTGAAGAAAGCGTTTTACCCGCTTTGGAATGTGATTTTTTTTAATGGTTTGGAAGTTGAAGTTATTTTTATTTTTCTGAAGAAGTAGCAAACGACAATTACATAGTCCAAAAGCCTATGCGATCTACAAAATTTTTTGACTCTGAGAATGTGTTGAGAGATTTTGAAAATCAACAGTTTTATTTTGCTTTTGTTCTTTTTAGAGATGTAGAATGCAATGATTTAGAGATTTAGAAAACAATGCAAAAATTTATTAGCAAATTAAAAGAACTCTGGGAGGCGCTACAGTCTTTGGCCAATGGATGTTGAACGAAAAAGAACCAAGTATCCACCCACCTGCATTGGCCACGCAAAATTGAAATCTTTTACATCCTTGGCTAATTTCTTAAACCACTGCAAGGTGGCATACATCTAATTCTTTCTTTTTCTCTCTCTTTTTGATAACATTAACATTTAGCCAGAAAGTAAATAAAATCGAGTGGAATGGCTTGTCACGGTAAAATGAATGCAGCACAAGACGTTCATTTAGTGTTTTAAATTTTCTTATGTAATGCACACATTTTGAATTGCGTTACAAGAAAATTAAAATCTTAATGTCGTGTATTACTTTTTATAAAAAATAAACTTAGGAGTTTAATCTTCAGTTTTTATTTTTGACACTTTTTTCAATCACAGGATGGCGGTTATATCTGCTTTTCGGTTTTTCCGAGTTAAGATTTGCTTTTCATTGGAGAAGAAAATTGAAATGTCATTTGCATGTTGATCTTTTTGAGTGCCAGAGTTTGCTCAATTATTTGACGAGAAAAAGTTTAAGCTCAATTTTAGGCAATTTACATTGGCCCTTTAAAAAAGAAGTTATATCCAGAAAAAACGCGATTTGTTAAGTCACAATGACAACTCGGTAAGATTTGGCAAAAACATCATGGGGAAAGAAAGGGAGGAGGGGTCTATATTTACTGTTTTTTTTTTTTCATTTATTTATTTATTTGTTTATTTAGGCAACGATGCCGATAATTTTTTCTTTCCAAGGTAACGATTCTGTATTTTTGAGCGATGCTTAGAGGCGGAAAAGGTTATCAATTTGAAATGAAACCTTCAAGATTCCAGATAAAAACCGAAATTAAACAAATTGCATCCATAATGAAAGAAAAATAATAGGCTTAGCACTAATGAAGTAAAATTCTTGACATGGAATGAAATGCCTTAAACATTACCTGATAATGCTTTTGAATAATAATTGCTAAACGGCATATAATTCAAAATGATTGATTTAACCAAAAACAATGACGTTTGCATATTGGACCGTTCTTGCAAACCATTTAATGTTGAGTTACGTAATCTTATGCGTTTATTCTTTCTCAACAGAAGGTTGAGTAACTAGATGAGAAACCTGAATTAAGTATTTAGAGCGGTGAACCATCAAAATATGAAGAACGTGCAATAAGAGTAATTCATTTGTTTTGGTATTCCATGTGTAGGTATTTAATGCTCTTGACTCATACCTGAAGCGTGTAGGTGGAAAAAAATGACATAAAGCTTCAACTTACCACCATAATTAAAAGGATATTTACGGAATTAGCAGAAATTAGAGAGAAATTGCTCTGCCAGAAATTTTTTGTTTCCTAATTTCTTTCCTTATTGAAAGTAATTATTCTTCGTACAGTAATTAAAAGAACGGCCTTTTTTTCTTGTAACGATTGTGGTTGCAAGCTTTTAGTGAAGAGAATTCTGTCTGATTGAGGGGAGAAAGAAAAAATTTGATGCTCCTCAAAATTAGCTTTTAATTTTTCTGTTTGGAGCAAAGCACGGAAAATGGATTCAGAATCCTTGTAGTATATAAATAAATTTTTAATATATAAATACATATTATATGTAGAATCGTTTGAAGTTTACTCTGCAGTACACTTGTAGTAAGAAAAGTAAATTTGCTGTGCTCTCCAGTGGTTAATATTAGAACAAAAAGTCTGTCATTATTTTCCAAAGAAGGTAATGTCATTTGAAGCTCTTCAATCGAAAAAATAAATAAATAAATAAATAAAATAAAAATTTCGTACTGTGGCACTCTTTTTCTAAACGAGCGATATATATATATATTATATATATTTCTATAAAAATCATGTTTATTTATTTTTTCTGAAATAATGACTTTTCATAAAAAAGCTATGAATTTAGTTTCAGACGCTCACATTTTTAACTAGGAAAAACCTCGATACAAATTGTTTAAATCATAGAATCAAGCAAGAAATTGAGACTTCGTCTGCCGAAGATCTTTCAAAAAAGGAAGAAAAAAAATAATCTTACAATGGGGTGGTTTCCTTCAGTCAAAAGTGTTACTTTTAGTCATTGAAATGGATAGAATGAGTAAAAAAATAATAATAACATGGACCCAGAAAATACTTTCATTTTCCCAACAGTTTTTTTTTAAATTAATTTTTTAAAATGTTTGATTTTCCAAACAAGGCGTCTTCTTGATGACGTCACAAATGATGCACTTTGCCGCATCTTTCTACTACGATTCCACGTTATGATAATCAAGCAGCGAATTAAAATTGCGCTCTACACTTGCTACCAACCATATCGTTGCCAATACACGTGAGTAAAGATGTTAATTAAATATTTTGCACACGTAAAAAAATTTATGAAAATATGGTCAGATCCTATGTTTTTAAGCATGCTCTTTCAGAAAAAAAAAAAAAAAAAAAAACTTTTAAAATTTTGGAAACGACCCCATTGGCCTTAGAAAATAATTTGGTAAGGAAGAGACGATGTCATCAGATCATTAAATCACAGAGAGATTTTCTCTCACAAATTTGTGCGTACCTATTTTTAAGTTTTTTATATTAAAATTTAACTTTTTTTGAGAAAGTGAAATCAAGCATCCCCCTACCCTTAAAAAAAACAGCTATTTAGTTTCAAGAAACAGGAGGCCAATTTAAGTTACTAACAAAATGCTCAAAACAATATGTAAATATTCCATCGGTACCTTCCATTTCAAAATGCAACCCAACATATCAGATAACACAAACAAGTGGGTGAAACCCAAGACGGGCACGTCTCGAGAATTTTAAATGTCAGAAACACAAGCACATTAAAAGAGCAAAACATCAGAAGATGAGCCTGAGAAGTCTCGGTGCCCATTATCGGACGGCGGCACCCTGGAAAAAACAGAGGATGTGGGGAGCATTTTCTCAGAAACCCTGAATGAATTCCCAAGCTAAAAAAGGGGCCCTCATAGGAGTTACGTCAGATGCGCTCGTAAAGCACGCGTCGGCACTTCCCGAGGGAAGAGATAAGAGCATCTTATCTGGAATATGACAAAATAAGAGAAAAAAAAAGAGGAAGAAGAAACAAATAAAGCAGCGAGGAGTAATCGTAATGACGAGTCGGTTTTCCACCACGGTCAACAAACCAAGAGACCGTTGCTCCCAAGGAAGAAACAAAACAAAGCCGTAATTCGCTCTTCATTTCTGCTTTGGCGTGACTGGAGAAGCAAAATTTGTTTTTTGTTTGAAAAAAAAAATTCCATTAATTTTCTTTTTTGAATTTTATGAAGAATATAATAGAAGGAGGGGGATAGCAGCCTGATATTTTTTGAGAAAAATAACGTCTGATAATTTAAAGTAACTTCATTTGAAACAAACAAACGAAAGGAAATGAAACACAGTAAAACCTCTCCTAACGGACACCTCTCAAATGCGTACAATTTTTAATTCCCCGATTCCAAGTGAAATAACATTATTAAACCCCTGTCCTGCGGACACCCTTCTATTGCGGACAAAAACATTTGTCCCGTTAGTGTCCGTATTAGAGGGTTTTTACTGTATTTTCTTGTCACAATTTCCGTACCTCAGAACCGGAAGAACATAACATTACGATAATTTTTCCTGGAGAGGGGGGAAACTTTTTTTCTGGCGCATGCAAAGAATGGGACGCGCGCTCTTTTAACCCTGGTAAAAAATTGAAAAGGGATTTTTCAAGAATTACTTTCACATAGCTCGATGCGGAATGGACTTCTGCATACAATACATTAATAAACGGAAATCTCAATTTTTGGACTTATCGTCTGGCTCAGAGAAATTTTGGTTACGTTATTTTATAGCTATGTATAGGCAACAATTAGTTTTGCCTTCTGCTTTTAGAACGCGGTAAACGGGTATAAAAAGCTGATGATCTGTAAAAAAAGTTCGATGACTGATATTGTGAAACGTTTTTTCCTATTTATTTGAATTAATGCGTGAAAATATTACGAAAATAATAATTTTGAGCGTCCCTTACTACTACATGACTGTGCTACACAGGTTTGAATACTGTTTATGGATTTATTTATGTACTTCTTTTTCATTTAAAGTTGAAAACAGTAAGCATTTACCGAATGTAGAATTCACAGTCTAACGCACACTAAAACTAGTACTGAGTTGGAATGGATTTTTTTTTAAAGTAAGATACTTGAATATCCTCTCAACAATAGTTTCAAAGAACTGATACCAATGTATCAAATATGTGCTGCACTTATATTCGAACCAGTTACATTATATATATATATATATATATATCGATTGCTCTTTACCTGGCGTCGATAGAGGTATTCTAAAAATGTGTTTTAGAAATTCAATTTCGTAAATTTTCCTTGGGGAATGCTATCGAAATCCGTCTGAAATTGCGCTTTTGGGACTACTGTTTCCAAAAATTACCAGAGGAAAGTCAGTGAACCCATTCCTTCCTACACCACGATTCCTTTCCGTAACGTTTAAAAAATTACTAACACTTTCGTTTCAGGATCACAATTTGGGAAAAATTTCCGGGACAGAGTCCCGGATTCAAAAATGGAATCAGGGGCGTGCACAGAGGGAGGGAAGGGACACCTGCTGGCCCGGGCCCGAGTCTGGGAGGGAGTCCAATATTTTTGAAACTAGTGGTGAATTATGCGGTAAACAATATGGAGGGGAGAGGGTCCGGAAAAGTAATTTGTGACGGGTCCCAAAACTTCTGTGCACGCCCCTGCTTTGACTACATCGTGTTCTGCTGAAGATGAAAAAATTGAAAATTACTAATATTTTTTTCTGCACTAAAAGTTTGAAGCAAGTGCGTTTTAAAAAATTTAACTCGGAAAAGAAACGAATCAAACTCAAAACGCCTTCGCACAAACAATTGAAAAAATCCAAATCAATCTCAAGATAAGGTAGCAAAAAAATGTCAAAGTCCACCTGCACATCAATTATGCCTCGTTATTCCATGTGTCAAACCTGCTTTGTGTTAGAATGTTTCTCCTCATTGTCTTCTCCTCACTCATCCATGAGCAATGCATCAGTCTAAGACTGTCTTCAACAACGCAGTGACTTATTTTTAAGCTTCAGTTTTTGGCAGGGATGACGTTTATTGTTATCAGTGTGCCATCATATACAGCAGAGGTTCCCAAATTTCAGACCTCCCCGACCCCCTCCAGAAAAATTATGAACTTCGCTAGTGAAGAATAAAAATCAAATCACAGCGTCAACTTCAAATATTTTTAATTTCAACATAAGGTGACCAGAAATGATGGACACGATTTCAAAATATCATATTTTCGAAACTACTGCATATGTTGCAGTAAATGATGCATGCATTTTTAGATAAATATACCAAGTTTTTCCCCAATAAAGATTAATTAAACAAATGTGCAATGTCAGCCCACATTGAACAAAATGTTCCATTATAAATGCTCAATGTTGGAGCCATTTTGTTACACGATATTATTTAACCCAGGGATTCTCAAACGTTTTCGATTCGCGGCACCCTTTGAAGGATTAGAATTTTCTCGCGACACCCTACTCTGTTTGTATACATACACATTGATATTATGGACACCACGCGGCACCCCTCGCCTCCTCTTACGGCACCCAGTTTGAGAACCCCTGATTCTAACCTGTAACAATGTTTCACACATTTTATGGTATCATACTGTTAATAGTTCGTAATGCTGCACAAATGCGTTCTTGAAGTTTTTATAGCGATTCTGACATTGGGATTCGATTAACAGTGTTTTCGACCTAACCCCAGAAAAGGAAATAACAAGTCGTGTGGGAACAAGCTGGACTGCGGATTAGATGTTTGTTGAAGAACAAAAGGTTCATACATCGAAAATTTTTGACTGAAAAAAACTTTGTATTTCTGTTTACATTCGTGTATCACTTATTGTTATCTGTGCAGTAGTTTCGAAAATATAATTTTTTAAAATCGGTTCTAACATTCGTGCTCAGTTGGTACTTTTCGCACCATTATCAGAATATTGAAAACGCCATTTTGCCTAAAATTTACTCCATATTTCAACGATTTCGATGTTTTTCTTTAATTTGTTTATATAGGCTTGCCAGATGTCATCGTTTGATCGGAATAGTCCCGGTTTTCAGAAAAAATCCCGATGTCCCGGCCGGTTTACTTCACGTCCTGGAGAAAAGATACATTTTATTGCAGATGACCTAAGAAGTCGAAAAATAATTTACTGTGAAGGATCACTTTGGATAATTACTTTTTTATTTGAAACATTAACTTGCAAAACTAATATCGGATTAGCTTTCGAGGATTTTTACACGATAAAAAAAAAAAAAAAAAAAAAAAAAAAAACAGACTCCCTAAAAAAAGTACTAGTGAATGAAATATTGTTCAAACTTTTATTCCTCATTCAAAGTGTTTCTTCTAACTAAAGTTAATTATAAATATTAACATGTAAGAAAAAAAATGTTTACATTTATCTGCTTGTGTCATTTATAACTCCAGGTTTGGCTCATAATTAGTAACCATTTATTCATATTATTATGAATGAAATACCCTTTATAACACTAAAAACCAGCTAGGGATGAGTACTTTTTTGAATATTGACGACACTTGGAACGGGGGAGGGGGGGGAGGGGGTCATTCCGGTGTCCCAGTTGAACATTTCAAAAATCTGGCAAGCCTATTTATGGAAGAACGGATTATCCAACAGACTAACATGTACATTTGTACATTGCTTTTACTCGAAGTTGAAGCCGAAATCGAAGCGTTATTTTATTTGAGCTTTCAAATTTCAGAAATAGAGCATTAGTAAAGGAGAGGTCAAACAAAAATAAATGTCGGGTGTTGTTTGACATAGAAATTCATTCTAGTTAAACGATTAATGGTCTTCCAGGTCAATGAAATTTCCCCCGGAAGCTAAATGTTCGATTTTGTTTAAAAGGGTAGCTGTCCTACAATCGAAATTTCTGATGGGAGAAAAGAAAAAATAAAATCCCGCTTTGACATTCGCCCAGCCAGTTTATGAGCTTCGAATTTTGGTGCAGTGAATTCAATTACCAACTTACAACCCATGCCGCACAGATCATTCCGGTGAGTTGCTGCGTAAACCGATGCCGCTGAGCTCACCAAATGTGATTCAGTGTATTGAGAATTCTGACACGCTTCAACCATTCTATCCGAACAGAAAAATGCTGTAAATGCTATTACATCAAACGATCCATTCCCTTTATCGCCTACAGCACAAGTATAATGGTTCATGTATGAGCTTCGGCAGCCATGTATACAAGCAACAGATTTTGGTGACATTCGCTAACATCATTTGAGCATTTTGGACTTTCTTTTCTTCTATAGCAGTCTTATGACACTGAATGACCAGTGTCTGACCATTCCGTTACATATAAAAAAAGAGGTTAATAAGAATTGATATCACCGGGGGGATGCACAGAAATGTTGGCCCCACCACATCGTGTTTCGGCTTGTATAGCTGCCAGAAGTGGCTTTACTACGTACTGATTTGTAACCTTTTGAATGCTGTATGTAACTGCTTAATAAAATTATCTTTTATTCTGAATTTTTAATCATCTTCTTATCTCCTTATACACTACATGCCTAACACGTTTCGTGAGTGTAGCTCAATTTCGTCTGGCTGCATATATTTTTTTGCGACAGAGTGTATTTCACTCTTTGTTTTAAAAATCTCGGACCCCGTTCAGGCTCGGGCCCGGGCCAACAGGTGTCCCTTCTCCCCTCTTGCCCCTGTGCAGTGTGCACGCCCCTGGATATCACTCACATTTATGGTTTGAAACTCATTGTATTTATTCCAAGCAGGCCTCGATTAAGATATTGGGAGGCCCTAGGCCAACCAGTTTTTTGGAATCCCTGTAGTCAGACTTTACAATTGTAGCCTCTTTAGATTATTGGCTAAAGCATTTTCAGCAATTTGGAAGCCCCAAAAGCATGGGGGCCCTAGACCACAGCCGAGATGGCCTACAGTAATCAAACCTATCGCGAAACGACGAACTTGGTTGTGGTACTCATAAAAATACCTAAGATTTATCTTACGGAAAATTAGTCTTGCCAAACCCAAAAACATTTTTATAATCATTCTCTACCAAGGCCGTGAACGGCAAATCGGTAGTTCAGAATGAACTTAACGTCTTCTGAAATTCAGTAAATACGTTAGAGTGATGAAAATAGCAGGTTTTGACCTTGATTTTCTCTTTCAGTTACTTTCCTTACACGCCTATTTCCTGCGTTAAATTGCTTGTCGGCAGTGAACGTTGATTAATTGCATTAAAATACGAAGCAAAAATCAAAGTAATGTTGCTCAAAATGCAAACCAGTGCCATACTTTTTCGTCGTTACGATCAATACAGCTCATCAAGTTTGTCTGCAAATTCAAGACATTTAAATTACAAAAAATTAATGGAAACACAGCGTACTGTACTCTTCGGGTTCGTTCAACTTCTGTTTTATCAGGAGGTGGCATAATATGATGTTTGTTTTTAATAGGACTGCTTACTGACTCCTCCATAATTACAAGTCTGGTATAATTTCTAGGGAGGCGACATTTTCTTCAATCGTGCTTTTCGATTTCCGAAACACTAAACAAAACAACGGGTCACACGGATCAGAGCAGCTTCGCTGGTCGTAGGTTGCTTGAGCATTGGAGCCCACAGGGGGAGATAATGGCGTAAGTTGCGCTATCAAAAAGAAAAAAAAAATGGAGGGGGGAGGAATAACTTTTTTTTATTTATTGATTTACTTAGTTCAAATTATTTTATTTTATTCTGTTTATATTTTGTTTCATTTGCTTAGTCTGTGTGTGTGAGCGTGTATGCCATTCGCGTAACACATAACTTTTCTTATTAAACAATAGTAATTTAAACTTAATGAATAAAAAATATTTTTAAAAAATAAATATATATATATATATATATATATATATATATATATATATATATATATATATATATATATATATAGTGAAACCTCCCTTAACGGACACTCCCGAATAACGGACACCTCTAATTAACGGACATTTTTGCAAGTCCCAGTCCCTCAATATAGGCCATTCCATGTAATTCACTCTGAATAACGGACGCTCCGAATAACGGACAGTTATTTAACAAAAAATTTCCCTTGTGATCGTAGCACTTACGTTTTTTTTTTTCTTTTCACAGAATATCTTAGTAACTGCTTGCCTTACAAAGCTTTTCATCCTCCACAACTGATATCCCCCCCCCCCCGTCATTTCCTCATCACTATTTCTTGGTATTAAAAGGGTGGTAATGGGCAGAGGCAGTGATTGGGGCTTAAAAGTTGGGGGCAGAAAAAAAAAACTAAAAGACATGGTACTTTTTGCGAGCAGCAAAAAATGAAAAAGAAAAAAAAGTCATAATTTTGTTACGGCTAGTTTTGAGTTTAATAAAGCAGATAAGTGAAAATTGATGTCAGTCTAACAATTAAAGTACGTTTTTCTTAAGTTTTCAATGAATTTTGTACACAATAACTATTCAAAAGTTAAGATAAAGAAGAGGAAACTTGGTGCTTTTTCTAAGTGGGGCTCTCGGGAGATGCAATTGAGCATACCGGCGCCGGTAGTAGTCGGCTTTATTGCGTCGTGGTTTCGTTGAGTTGTTTAATTTTTAGATATGAAAAAGATTTGCCCATATTCAAGGTCATATTGCCAACTGTCAATCATGCAATAGTGATACTCGAAATAAAATAAATTAATTAACCATAAAAAGTAGAGAATTTTCGGAAGCACTGAAATACAGTAAAAAATTGAAAAACTTTTTCCTGAGCAAAGGGGACACTGAAGGACTTGCTAAGGTAAATGATTTAAATATTTATATTGAGAAACAGGCTTGTAATGCAAAAAAGAGATGTCAAACTGTTTTATCTGATTGCTTTAATTGATTAAATGCTTTTTAAGACAAGTGTGTGCTGTCAGTATACCTTTATTAAGAAAAAACAGATTAATTACACTTGACGTAAAATGTAGTAAACCTTTCGCAATTGTTTCGATTGTGTTCTACAAAGGGAACAACAGCCCATTTTGAAAAAGGTAAATTAAGTAGTTCCTCCTAATAGCGGACACCTCCCAATAACGGACAAAACTTCTAGTCCCTTGACTGTCCGTTATTCGGAGGTTTCACTGTATATAAAACGAGCTGATGTGTGCATCACATGACTTCTTTTTACTCCAATTTAATGTATGTCATTTTCTCATTCTTGGCAGTTTTAATATGATTCAATAGTTTACTCTCTAAATATCACCAACAGTGGTCAAAGTAAAACCAGATTTAAAAAAACAAAAAAACAAATTGCCAAATTTGTCGCCAAGTTGGCGACCAAAAAACTGGCGATATATCGCCAAGTGCCCGCCAAATTATAACACCACTTGAGTTTACATCGAAATTAACAATGATTTCCCCCTAAAAAGGGGCAAAAGACCCCCTTTGGAGCATGCGAATGCAACTAAAAAGGAAGGTGCACAACTAGACCCCACTAGGAGTCTACGTACCAAAGTTAAACTTTCTAGGACATTCCGTTCTTGAGTTATGCGACATACATACACACATACATACAGACGTCACGAGAAAACTCGTTGTAATTAACTCGGGGATCGTCAAAATGGATATTTCAGGTGTCTGTACGTTCCTAGGCACATATCCACGTGTGGTCGGGTTGAAAAAAAAAAAAAAAAAAACTCAACATTCATTTGGGGGTAAGCAAAATGGAAATTAAGGCCGATTTTTGGGTGAAAAGTTTTTCGCGAATACAATACTTCCTTTTTTGTAAAAGAAAGTAAAAATGAAAAAGAGGGCTAAAAATAAAAAAGGGAAAGAGGGTTAAGATTTGGGGGCAGGGGATTTGCGCCATTGAAATTGGAGGGGGGGGGGCACCCTGTGCTTGAGCACCACTGGTTTAAATGAATAAAAGTTGAAAAGATTTTTGCCATTCTCCTACGCCTAATTATTCTTTCTCGTGACACCAGGGCCGACGTCAGCATAGTCGGAAAGTCGGTGTCTTTAAAATTCCAGGAGTCAAAATCGGAGTCTGTTTCTCAACGACTCCGGCCCTGGATTGTTTAAGAACCACTTTTATTTTAATCACCCAGTATCTATGTCCTTGTTCTCAACCGTATGGAAAAAAACCTTTATTTTGTCTTTATTCATTTCGACTAGTGGTACTTAATCTACGACCGCGAAGCTGCTCTCCATGGCCCGTTGTTTTGCTGCATGTTACAAATCGAAAAAAAAAAAAAAGATGAATGAAACTGTCCCAAATTTAGAGTCAAATATTGAAAAATTGGGATCTGAAAAACAGATGCATTCAATAAAAGAAACTTTTATAAGTAATAAAAACAACAATTATTTTAACTTTATTTCCCAACAAGCATTTATTTATTTATTTATTTTTTTTTTTTTTTTGTCTTGCTTCAATCCACAATCGAATCAGTGGTGTCTGATTTCCACCTGAACGCCGTACCCGTTGTTAAAATGATTTTCTCGGTTCAGCACACATGTGAAACTTTTGAATAATTAAAATTTTTATTAAAAACATGGAAAATATGAAAATTTTCCATTCGAAAATTATGTGCCAAGTTATTTATAAAGTTTTAAATATCTTAAAATTTTATATGTATTATGGTCCACGAAAAACATTTTAACATAAGGTATGACTCTCAGGTAGAAAAGGCTGGGCACCACTAATTTGCACCTTCACTGCTTTCTATTGCTAAGAAAAACTTAATGGCGACGTCAAGTTCAAAATGCAGCCATGAAAAAAAAAAGTTTAAAAAGTGAAATAAAATGCACGTCTCATCCTCGAAACAAGGCTTTCTAATGCGTGAAATAATAGTCTATAAAATGCTACGAAGTGAAGGATTCAGAGCATTTGTAAGCAGTCTAGATTCGATATGAAATCTTTCTGTTACTTGCACTCAGTTCAAAAGAAAAAGGGAAAAAAAAGTTTTAGGAGTATTTTGTTGGAACATGAATCAAGCACTACCGAGAAAGACGCGAAGCGTGAATAATTTTATGTCATAATGCGATAAAAACCATCCTCTAGATTTCAATATTTTTATTTTTCGTTTTGACAGGTGAATGATTTTATAGGGTTCAAGAAGTTACTGTGGAATTATGCAGCGAATTACCTACCCTGTGTCCTTGTCTAAAGGGCTGCATTACATTATGTAAGTTTTAAAAATACGAAGCGAGTCACATAAATTTGATAAAGGATGTGATTTGCAATTTATGTTATTCTTACCAAGATCGTGTCACAACGATGGTCTACTGGACTGTTTCTAGTGGTTGTAGCTTATTTTAGAAACTGTTCATGCAACACATATATTGTTTACCTTTCGTTCTGCTTCAACCCACAATCGCCTGCGAAAATACTAATCATTTATTTTATCAGTATCGGTTGGTACTGCTGGAAACAACAGCACACAGAGGTCATCTAGTTTTATCAATTTCAAAAGCCTTCAAACACAGGCACGGATACAAGAGAGGGGCGATGGGAGCGATCGCCCCTCCCTTGAGGGACTCTTCCCTGGTAATTTTTCGATATTCAAGTTCAAAAAATGCAACTTTAGGCGATTTTTTAAGATGGGAAGTTTGGTTTGGGAGCCCTCCACCGGAAATGTTTTGCAATGGAAGCAGTTCGAAATATTTGTGATCAACATTTTAAAACTAGAATATCTAGTACAGGGTGCAAAGAAAAATAAAATCGCTCCTCTCTTGACAAATTTCTGTATCAGCCTACAGGACGACTAGTGAAAAGAAAAGATGCGATACATGGCTTGCAAAGTTTCAGGAACCTAAAACTTCATTTCAAAGTTTTCCGTGGGGGGAGGGGCAGCGGGTGTTAACTCAATGCAGATTTTTTGAGGAAAAAAAAACATCGAAAGATATGCTATGCAAAATGTCATTATGTTTCTAAAATACAGGGATGAGAAGCAATTGCTCCCCCCCCCCTCCCTGTGGTCACTCAAATGATGAGCCTGAGACAACAATTTGTGAACTTATTAATTTTCTGCTCTTGAATGTACTATGATTAGCGGCAGGGCTCTAAGACAAGAGTTATACGACAAGGCAAGCTGCCAACATGGAAAACTGAAAATTAGGGAGACTTACGCTTAAAAATTCGGAAATCTGCATAAATTAATGTAACCCCCAAAATTTGGTATAAACGGGATTTTTGAAATATAAGTGGGAATTTCTTAAATTATGCCTGCATAGGACCCAATATTCGCCGTTCGGAAATCCGTCAGGGTTCGAAATTTGAACATTGAGATTACTATTATTACGTTTTTGAAGCAAAAGAAAACCACGTTTAGATTTAAGAAAAACTTTTAAAAGAGTTGAGTTTGTTTTCTTTTATAAGTAATTTTCAACATTCTATGCAGCAAGAAAAGATTAGGAAATTCAGAAAAAAAGGGGGGGGGGACATTTTACGGAATTTTCTGGGAAACACAAATTTTAAAAGAAGGAAAATGAAAGAAACATGTATCATAGTGACCTTTTTACACTCGTGCATGAAAAGGTATCGTTTTAGCGATCGTGATCGTTTTACTGCGGGGCTTTTTTCTGAAATCTTCTAATCACTGAAAAATCCCTTTTTTTAGGGAATTCCGTTGTTTTAATGAAATTTCTTTACTTTATTAGGGAGTTCGGGAGAAGGCATCAAAATTCAGGAGGTTTGGCAGCTTTGGATAAGGGTTTGTTAGAACTCGCCAACAATCTCCTTTACCGTTCGTTCATCATTTTTCTTTCATACATTTATCCATCGCGTCGTTGTTAATGTAATACCGCAGGGGAAAAATAAGGTAGTTTATAAATATATTGAATAATATTTCCTCAACTAGATTTTCTAAAACTATTTGTGGGCTCTTTTTGTTTTTTTAAACTTTGATAAAACTATAGCAAAAAAGTTCGGATTCAAATTTATTGCTCGGAGGGTGATGAGCTACGTTTCTCTAGTAATTATTCAACTATATTTTAAACTAGAAAATCACCCGTCATGATATAACGGGTGAAAATTGCGTCTACATTTAAACGAAGCAATTGCCTGTTTGGTGATATTTCGATCGTTGAAATTGTAGCACTAAACTCCAGTGGATAAACCATAAATTCCAGTAGATAGCGTTCATTGCTGACCCCCCTTTTTTTTTTCGTTTCTTCATTCCCCTGAAATGACTGTCTTACCAGTAAAACAGTTAAGTTAACAGATCCAGTTCAGCCTTGTCACAATAAAGCCTTTCCCTGCATGTTAAACCTTACTAAAACATATCAAATTAGCATGCTGTGGCCTTTCACTGTTGATGGCGCCAGGAGCGTTATTCGATCATTGGCTATTATATATATGAGGATAGTATCACTTTAATATGAACACTTAACAAAAAGGAAAAATAAAATTCCATCAGTCTTGCCACCTTGTGCTTACGCACAGAATGACACTCACCCAAGGGCGTCCATATAGGGGGCAAGGGGGGTCTCGAGCTCCCCCCCTTAGAAATTAGAACTTTTTTCCTTTTAGTACTTTTTTCTTTTCAAAAATGTAAAAACATTTCTTCTCCAGCCATTAATGAATAAGTTATTAAAAATGTCAAATTTTAATAACTCTAATCTGACTTGAAATCAGCTTCCATGGGGAAAATATCCTGCTGAACCATGGTTAAAATATCTGAGTCCCCCCCCCCCCATTTACAATTTTACATATGGGCGCCCATGCACTCACCTAAATACGGCCTAATTCTATTTATCATTCTTGTCGCCATTCAAAAAGGTTATCTATGATTGTCTATTTTTACGAGTAAGTTCTAAACAGCATCTAGTACAAGGGCGCGACCGACTAAAATAAAGGAACGATGTTTTTATCAAAAGAAAAAAACCACTTTACATTTACTTAATTTTTTTTTCTCATTCTGCTTTTAAAAGTAGTTTTACATAGCGAAACCAACGTTCTTTTATGTAATTAAAACTCGTGCTGTGGTAATAAAAGAGTACATGAGACAAAACGGTAAGCGCTTAAATTAAAAAGTTTTGAAAGAACGCGTTGACCTTGACATTGTTTCGAGCATCATTTTAATTTACATACAATTTTCGGAGATTGCATACAAATGCGGCAACGTTAAATTCAATCTACTTTCATTTCCATATGTTTTTAGATGACGATTTGGAAAGTGCATTCCCTCGGCGTTGGAAAACGTAGTGCATCTTTTTTTTTAATGATTACAATTTACTCGCAGGTGAAATTAAACAATCATTACACCCAAAAGTATTTTTGCATCCATTAATTTATTACTTTTATGTTTTAATCTGCTCTTGAGAAGTCTTGTTTTTTTTTTTTTTTTTTTTTTTTTTTTATTTTTTTTTGTATTTATGTATTTATTTTTCAATTTATTTTCAAAATAACGAAAAGTTAAAGCTATTTTCCATTTGTCAAGTGAAAAACAGATTTAAAAAAAAAAATACTGATTTTTCTTGGGCTAAAAATGGAATTAAAAAGTATAATTAAACATAAAATCTAAGTCCAAAAAAAAAAGTAAACAAAGAAATATAAATGTTTAGTGTAGCATTACACATCGCAACTGATTTTTTTTTCTCGTCAGGAAAGAAAATACAATCGTTAAATCTTAAACGGTTCTTTAAAATGAGAGCGAAATATTTTGATTGTTGCTTTAAAAATTTTTAGGAATATGACGGGAATTAAAATCTTGGTTGCAGAAATTTCAGTTTTTATTTCTGAAGTGTTCGAAGAGACAGCCCTGATGCAAAAGAAGAAACACCATAAAAGCATACAAAAAAACAGTAACAAATCTCCTATTTTAAGGAGAAATACCTTCAAAAATAATTGTAATTATCAATAATTAAATGTTATGCAAAAGTTTTAAACAGCTTCAAAGTTTAAATACCCTAAAACCTAGCACAAATATGTTATAACTGAATGACATTAGAAGGTTGAATTCGAAAGATTTTTCCTAATCTAAATCCCCATTAAAATAATATCGATTGAAGCAGATTTGAAAGGCCCGAGAACAGGTCAATCATTCAGGTGGGCAGCAGTTCTCTCCCCCCTCCCCTGGCTTCAAGAAATTAATGTATTCCCAAATCCCCATATGGGCGTGGTTTTTGTTGATTTTCGATATACTGGGTAAGAGTGTAAACCCTGGCTTTGAAAAATCAATGTATTCCCACATATTTGAACGCAATTTTTCTTTCTGTTGGATATATTATGAATTGAGTATGTACCGTTTGCTCCCTCCCGCTGGAAAATTTTGTAATGTCGGGCCCGACCAGGATCTAAGTGTCCAACACAACTCAATGGTGTCCAATCATAGTGAACTTTTAGCTGACGGAGACTTAGCTTAATGAATCGTAAAAGTCAAAGTAATCCCCCCCCCCCTTGCTCCCAAAGTTTACTCCAGAAAACAGTGAAATTTATAGCCACAGTGAAAACTGGGCGTTGTTTCTTATTGCCGACCAATAAAATTGTATTCCAAGTGCGTTTGGGGAAAATTGTATTTCAAATTTCATAAAGGAAAATATAACTGTCTGTAATGAATTCATGAACTGTAATGAATTGAATAGTGCCAACGGCGGTAATTGTGCTAAACAGCCCGCTTATACTGCAAAAAAAAAAAAAAAAAAAAAAAAAAATCAGTTTACATGAAAATTTCTAGGAAACTGATTCCAAAAACTTTTCTAGCAATGAAGTAGCTCCTTCTTCAGTAACGTCACTTAAGTTGTATGCTTACTGCTTACAACGTTACTTAAAAAGTTGTATCGTTACCAGAAAAGTTTATAAAAACTCAGTTTCCTAGAGGTTTTCTAATAAGCGGGTATTTAAAAAAAGAAAAAAAAAATTAAACAGAAGTTTGCTTAAGGCGTTGTTGGATTAGTGTTGAAAACGGCACAACGTAGCAAATCCTACATGATTTTCGTCTCAAGTTAGTGCCTTATCTGGTTGAAACTCCTATTTTTGTATAAACTGTTACAGACTTAGTTTTTCTTCTCATGAACGAAGAAAACTTTTTATATTGTTGCAAAGCAACAAACACATTGTCTCACTTCTTACTTGGAAAAAGAATATTTAAAAAGATGTATTTTTTAAACTATAGTTAAAACTAAACAGTTGAGATAAAATAAAAAATAATCGAAGAAAAGCATTCGAGAAAACTCATCATGGTTAAATTTGCATATATATAATTTTTTTTTTTTTCCAAAAGAAGAAATTATGTAGGCAAAACAGCTGGGGTGCAAGTGGACTCAAGTACAATTTTCAGATGACAGTGTGAAATTTTCAGAAACTATGAGAAAGCTCAACCCCCCCCCTCTCCGTCCCCCTTCTCGTAAAATCTCTTCAAGTATGCCTTCAAAAATCATTGAAATCATAAAGGGGTTTTTTTTTTTTTCAGTTTTAGAATGTGTTGTCAGATCAAAATTTTCGGAAACAGTATTGATCGAGAAAACAATATCATAGCAATACGGTTGTAACACAAGGAAACACAAAATTTAAGTTGAACTTCTACACAATTGGGGTGAAATAAGGTACAAACTTGCGTCGCTTGAAAAATGCCTTTTCACGCAAGGTTTGTTAAATTATACACATCAGTTGCAAATGTGGTCATTTATAGCATCTCATCCAGTTATTCAATGACTACATCAATTACCTTTTGGCGCAAACCATTAATCTAAAAAAAATTCAGGGGTGAAGCGATTCTTTAAACTTAGAGACCATTTGAAATAAATAATATTTTATTTCTTTAATTAGAGTAAAATGATTGAGTTCTGAAGGAAAATCTTCTTTTTTGAACCAAAATGGTTGAAATTTAAACTTGAAAATGTTTCTTAAAGAATTTTTAAAATGCCCTTTTACAAGTCTACCTTTCACGCGTTTAAACTATGATATTAATATGATTTTGATGTAAGCGAGATAGAGGATAGTTAAGGTCATTATCGTGAGATCATAAATTATGGTTAGTAAATATTAGTACGGAACCAATACAAAAAATGGTTGATTTTCTTCGCTATCCAGTAGGCAGGTGGTGTGTTACTGATTTTTTTCTGCGGATGGCCCAAAAAGTAGATCTGAGCCCCTCCCTTCCTTCGGTTTATAGATGAACTACAAATGAGGCTGATGTTTATAACTGTTTTGGGTGAATTGTCGTTTGCAAAATATCGTCTGCAAAATAAAAATAATTGTTTTTCAAAAAAAGATTAAATTTAATCATTCGATTCATGCATGTGTTATTTATCATCTGTCAAAATTGGCTAATGTTATTTTATACTAAGTATTGGAAAAAGGACTTGTAATATTGTTCTCTTTAGAACACGGCTACGAAACATAAATGACATTTCAAAAAATTTCGATTTCTGAAATCTCAAAATATTTTCTCCGTATTTATTTGAATTAAAATTCAAGTATCCCTTGTTTCTTCGCGTTGTTGTGCTGCACGCTAACTAGACAAAACAACTTCTGAACACGAATATAGAAGATAAATATTTAAGCCAAGTATCAACTCACCAGAAATGATCGTCCAAAGGAAAGAAATAAACCGCTCTGTTCTCCGTTTGTCAACAGCAACGAATCGAAAACACACACACAAGCAAGAAGCGAGCGAGCGACCGAACCGCGACAGAAGCAAAGAGGAACTGGTGGTGGTGAGAAGTGTGAGAAGCAGCCCCAGCCAGTCCGGTCCTTTTTTCCCACACAATTGTGGAGTGCTGCCGAATGTGTGTGTGTGCCTTTTGAAAAGCTGGTCGGGACAGGAAGTTAGCGAGCGAGCTGACCTGCCCCTCGGGTGTTTCTCTTCTATCTGCACAAGCGAAAAAACTGCCAGCACCGGAGATGTCGGCCAAAAACACCAGACATGTTTGGTTTGGGTTCGTCTGGGTGAGGGGCGTGCGCACGTGCACGTTGTTGCGCTTGTCAGGGCCCGATTTTTGACATGGGGGGGGGGGGGGCTTTGACGAAAAACCATTGGGGTCCCTCTTCCTCGACGTTGCAATATTGCAAATGTATTTTCTGAAATTTTTGCGAAGGAACAACAGCACCAAAACTGCTTTTTGTTCAAGACTTCGGAGTTCCTAAACCAAAGTGTGTGTGTGGAGGGAAGGGGGAGCCAAGTGCCACACTTGCCCTGGCAAAAATCAGAGCTCGGCCCTAGTACTAATTGCACTTAGGAAAATTTTGTCTATGGAGAAACAATAAAAGGGGATATAATTCATTATTAAAAACAACAGCACCAAAATCAATTTTAAAGTTTGTGAGCAATAAGTTACCGCCCTTAAACCAGGGCTAAGGCAGAACTACATGCCATGCAATATACCGACAGCCCGGTTATGACACCGAGAGACTGCAGTTTAGTCCTTGGTATGGACTCGTCAGTCATCAGTCTGATGAGTCCATAGTCAGTTCATCAGTCATCAGTCTGAAACAGTCAATAACCGAGCTGGAGAAGAGATGTCATCTTATTGAAGCTGAGATTACCAACAAACCTGTAGCTAAAAGTATTAGCTATATTCTATTTCAGACTAATAAATCTATAACAAGGACAAGAACTGCAGTCTCAGGATGTCATAACCGAACTTTCGGTATTTTGCATTATATTGCTTAGCAGTCAGCCGTGGCTTTAGGGCAGTAAATTACTTCTTATTACCTTAGTCCAGGAGCCAGGTACAAATTTGGTCAATCATTTCCTCTCGAACGATAATGAGTGAGAGGCATCAGGGAATGGTATCAAAACGCCTCGTGAAAGTCAGTTGCGTGTCCGTGGGTGGGATGGGCGGCGATAGCCTCCCAATCATGTAAAAAAAAAATTAAAAAGAACCATTTCCTCCCGGCTGAAACTTTGTCAAATTATTGTTAAGACAATATCTCGAAGGAAAATACAAAGTCATCTGACGTAACGCGGTGGGTTATGAGTCAGCTAGTAGGTCAAACATGTAAAAAATAATAATAAATAAATAAATAAAAATCAATGATTTCCCCTCAGCTAAGAATTTGCCTGATGAGAGCTTATATGCTGTGAATAAATACACAAGTCAGCTGGCAGTACCCCTGGTGGAAAAAGGGTCAGCTGGTACATTGAAAGTTGAATTGGTTATTTCAGAAAGGGCGTAAGTCCAATGTATTCCCGTAGGACTTATTCCCTTTCTGAAATAATCGATTCGGTTGTTAAGCCGGAGCATCTATCGCCTACTAGAATGCACCAGCTGGCGAGTTTTCCCTCGACTTACTACCAGCTGAATTTATTATTTAGAGAAATATATTAACCATCAGCTTACAAATTTTCATCTGAGAAGAGGTGACATATGCTAAATTATATTTTCGTTATTTCTGAAGATTGAAGTAGCACACGCTGGCATAGCATACAATAGTGGTGTCTAACCTACTGTCTGCGGGTCACATTTGTCCCGTGAATGGATTTGCTCCGGGCCAGCGGGAAGCTTACAAACCAAATGACCGGCCTTTAGTTGATAATATATTTTCTTTTTGCATTTTTCATAGAAAACTAAGCTCAAAAAATCTCAAAAACCGCACTATTGATAGCTCAAGTTAGAAATTTTCGTGGGCGTACGGCGAGGACCAGAGGTACCACTTTTAGGGACCAGGGGGTCCCAACCTTTCAGACTATGCGCTTCCCTTTGAACACTGAAAAGAATTCAGCCCCCCCTCCACGTACACTACTATAATCGGAATTAGAAACTAAGGCTGATTATTATACGAACAGGTGGATAAGTTTGTGCACAGAATTTAATACATTTATTACAACAGCAAAATGCAGTAATCATAAGCTTTCCTCCAAAAACAGCGAAGTAGAATCGTCGGATACTTCATGACGAAGGTAGAAAAAAATTATTTTTTCTGGAAAACAAACAATATTCTAATCGCTTTTTCTTCCTTCCAACATTTTACATTCAAGGACCACATTGTAAAGTTTTGGAAGCGAGGCGGGCTAACAATTCAACAATATTTCGATTGAGATGGTCTACAGACGGGACAACAGCGTCGTGAAGGCTACGCAGATCCTAATCACAATATTACGACCCTGCTTGGCTTGGTTCGTTCCAACTATTCTGCCGTGTGCAGGTAAATGGCAGTATCTGCAGAAATGAGTTTTCGAGATATTTGAAGAAACGCGTTTTGGATTCACTACTAACAATTCAGACATGTTTGAATTAGACGTCTTTTTCGCACCTTTTTTACTGCGGACACCGAATAGCCGAGCTTGTACAATAAAAATAACGGACACTAGATAACGAAAATGCAAAAAAAAAAAAAAAGTTGCAGTTACTGCCCTTTACCTGCAAAATAGTTCAGCGGTTATCAACAAAGGCGGCGTAGTAGAATTTGAACGCAGGAGTGAATGTTTAAAAAAGCAAACTAAAAAAGGAAAGCATTTTTCTCACATTTGTGATAACATAAAATATTTTTGACACTATCACTTGTTTTTGAGATTGTTAGAAGTTTTATTACACATTAAGGGGCTCCACCCCTGCTCGTTTAGCTTGCCAGCTCCCGTTGGACGCTTGCGGTGGTTTGATGACACCTGCGGCGGGTGACATTTGATATTTTAATACTTCTGGGTGTGTCAGGACATCCTCAGGGCTAGATTTGCAGCCTTTTAAGGTTTATAGGGTTGCGACAGGGAAAACTGTCTTCCCTTGGATGTTCTGTATCCAACACTACCAGTATTGACGGGGTAGACATTTCCAGTCCGGATGAGATAGGGTGAAGTGATTGTAAATGCCAACCTCAATTCTAGATTACCTCAAATTAATTTGTTTATTGGTTTTTTTGATTCTTTAATTGCTGCTGTTATAATAATATGCACAAAATTAAATTATGTGCTGTAATATTAAATTCTGTGCACAAACTTATCCGCATGTTCGTTTAATAATCAGCGTTGGTTTCTAATTCCGATTATGGTAGTGTACGGGGGGGGGGGTTGCGTGAATTCACATTAGTGTTCAGAGAGGGGCGCATGGCCTGAAAGGTAAGGACCCCCTGGTCTAATCAGTGGTACATTGCTCCTCGCCGTACACCCACGAAATTTTCTTACTTATGCGATTAATAGTGCGGTTTTTGAGATTTTTTGGGTTTAGTTTTCTCTAAAAAATGCAAAAAGAAAATATATAATCAACTAAAGACCGATCATTTGGTTTGTAAGCCTCCTGCTGGCCGGACCAAATCCATTCAAGGGACAAATGTGATCCGCAGGCAGTAGGTTAGATACCACTATTGTATGCTGTGCTAGCCTATGTTACTTCAATCTTTAGAAACGACGAAAATAATTTAGCATATGTCACTTCCTCCCAGATGAAAATTTGAAAGCTGATCGTTAATATACTTCTCTAAATAATAAATAAAGTCAGCTGGTAGTAAGTTGCGGGAAAACTCGTCAGCTGGTGCATTCTAGTAGGCGATAGATGCTCCCTCTTAACAACTGAATCGATTATTTCAGAAAGGGCGTAAGTCCTACGGGAATTCTTGGACTTACGTCCTTTCTGAAACCAATTCAACTTTCAATGTACCAGCTAACCATTTTTCCACCGGGGTACAGCCAGCTGACTTCTGTATTTATTCATAGTTGCATATAAGTTGTCACCAGGTAAATTCTTAGCTGAAAGGAAATCATTGATTTTTTTTTTTTTTTTTTTTACATGTTCGACCTACCAGCTGACTCATAACCCACCACGTTACGTCAGCTGACTTTGTATTTTCCTTCGAGATATTGTCTTAACTATAATTTGACAAAGTTTCAGCCGGGAAGAAATGATTGACTTTTTATTTATTTATTTATTTATTTAATTTATTTTTTACATGCTACCGCCGCCCAACCCACCCACGGACACACAGCTGACTTTCACGAGTCGTTTTGCGCCCCGTGAATAGGCACGAGGCGTTGCCATTCCCTGATGCCTCTCACCAATTAAACCACCTTTCTCACCACCTTTCTTACGCACAAGTCGAATACGAAAACGTCGAACACATGAGTCTCAAAACAACTAAGATGAGCACGATAGAAAAAGAAATAGACCACAGCGTCTCAAAGACTTCCGACGACTGTGAAGAAAGGCTTTTTCAAATGCGCAACTATGTACAAAAAATGTTGTCTTCATAATTAGTTCAACTTTATTAAAGTTTGCTTTCCGAAAGCAAATGCTCGAGTCACTAAAAAAACAACAGAAATTGCATTAAGTTAAAAATTGTAAAGTTGTAAATTATATTTCACAACAATACGTATCACACAACCCTCGATAATGTTGTCATAGATTTAGGAAAATAGAACTTTGCAAAAGGACGAGTATACGTAGCTCTTAGCATAGTCAAGACTTGAAGTAATAGCTCGATCTGATTTAGAACCCTTTAAACGTTTAACTAAACCTCACGATGAACGAGCATTAGCAGAAATGCAACAATTGATAGATTTCATTTGTAATGAAAAATATAGACTGAATTCAGTATTTAGTTAGAACCATTTAATTGTTTACGGTGTCCCAAGCTACAAATAAACTGTAAATTGCAAGTCATAAAATTGTAAATTATAAATTGTAACATGGTATATTGTAAAATTGTAATTTATGTTTCACAAGAATGTTCAAGTTTACGTGTCATGTAACTCGTGATAAAAGTCGCATGGTTCTTCAAATGCCCCCATTATAGATGAAGGTAAAAAATTCCATTGGAATGAATTTTACGTTTACTGCAGAGAATCCTTGATTCAAAATGTTCATTATGGTTACTCTTAATAATAATGTTTTTTAATACTTTCTTTAACTATAGGTAAAGAAAACACATACCTTTGTTTTATGGCATTTTTTTTTAACAACGGGTTTTACATTTAATCGTTCGTGAGGGAAATTACATGAAATTTATTGTTTTTTACCCATAACATTTCTCTCTAAACAACAAATAGGGTAAATGTAAGGTTTTTAACCTTAGAGTAAAGTTAGACCACGCCCTATCCATTAACAAAAAAAAAAAAAAAAACCCATAAAAACCGGTTCACTGAGACGATATACAAAGTTAATGTTTACCGACTTCAAAATTTGCCTACTTATACGCTAATGATTACTGTGGTAGCAATTGATGCAAGAAATCAATTTCATCCACCTTGCAAATGTCACAATCTCGTCAGCTGTTGAAATTTTTCTAACCTTTCACACGCACTAAAAGTGTGAGAGAAAAGTTATGCGTTATGATGTACGAATATCAAAATGCATGAAATGTGCTTACACTGTTGAAACTGCGGCTTGCAGATGGCAGTTTTTAGTGTTTAACACTTGTAGCACCAGAGGTGCACCTCTAACGGTAGCATTTTGGCTCTCTATGCCACCTCATAGCCACAAACGACACCCTTAAGGTGGTGCCGATCGTGCTACAAGTGTTTCAGACCTTAAAAATACCCTATGCAACCCGCAGTTTTAATAGTGTGAAAGGACAACTTCCAAGGGAGGGAGAAGGAGCTGTTTTCAATGCAAAAGAATTTTTAGCTTTCAAATAAAAACAAAAGTGAAAAAAATCTAGGCTATTCCAACGAAATACAAGTAAGGATTTGTTAACGTTTGATGTTGGGCCTTGTAAACAAAGAAGATATAGAAGCAATGATGATTTACTGTAAATGCGGCAAACTTGCACAAATGCGGCGGAGAGCTTAAAGACGATTTGGAATCACATATCTTCACAGGGTCGGTAATGCATACTTTATGCGAGGGCGTTGTAAAAGTGTATTCGACAGCATAAAGTCCCGTAGGAAACCACCCTCATCACCATCATATATCAAGAACGTTTCCAGGAAAAATGTAATCCTCACCACACAAGCTTTTCGAATTTAGTTACGTGAAAATGATTGCTTCGAGAGAGCTGCCATAAATATACAGAACGATCGACAAGGAAGTTGCACAGTCAGGAGATTGTCATAATGTCCTCTCTATTGAAAATTATAATGCCGGTGCGAATACTCGATCAGTAGGTCAACGAATGGGTATTTCTTTAGTCAAGGTATGAAGAATTGTTTCTGCAAAACAAAGGAGTCCCTACCATCTGCATCGGGGCCAAGCAGTAAACCCCAAAGATTATCCACATAGGATAATTTTTCTATTTTGTTCCTTCAGCAGAGTAGTGGCCGACTCTGCATCGGTTTTGTGAAGATAGAACAAGTTTTACAAAAGATGAAATGGGCAAACCACATAACGCCTATTTGTGGACTCGGGAGTATTTCCGAAGCTATGTCGACATGAGTAGTTTAGAACCTTTATTCTGTTATTGTTAGGGAAGATTATTGCAGAAGGGGCTCTTTGCACCTTTTCTCATGGTCTAGGTTCTTGGAGTGTTTCACCTTTCTGCAGCAAACTATTATAGAAATTTTCGAAGAAGCAGATGTTCCTCAGTAGTTCAATTTGGTTCCTCCTTGGATAAAGTCTCTTTACACTCTTTACACCAATCAAGTTCAGAAGCACCAAAAGTTACATTTGGGTAGATTTCGATCGTTCTTGGTGGTTTATTCATTGATCTGCTAATAGACCACTGGGACTATCATGACTACTCATTTTGTTAAGGTTCATGTGATTGTGAAGTCATTAGTGAATAGAATACTCAGTCAAGCTAGTTAAAAACCTAGTCTCTCGTATCATCGTATTCTGGGGATTTCCAGCATGTGCCAAACATTTCCCAGAATTTAAGAGATTCTTCGTAGTGCCAAAGTGTAACTTATCTCACAGCAATTAGTAAATATTATAAAAACCATCTATAGCATGGGTGTTTTCTACTAAGATTTGTGATGCATAGCACACTGGAGATTGGAATTATACCAGGAGTTCTGTTCTGGGGAGAAATTTCATGTGATAACAATACAATCTGTAGTACTCAAGTCGTAAATCCAAGTACAATCATGGAAGATTTGTATGACAAGGATGGCGGCCAAACAGGTTTTGCTGCCTTTTTTGCCGCATAGCGGCATAGCACTACAATTAGGCAATGTATGCTGTAGATAATCGACACGTTATTTTGCCTTGCGAGATCTACAAATCTATCTTCTAACAAACAAGTACACTCTATAACAAAATAAAATCGACGCACCAAGAAGCAATCATCCGATTTCTTTAAAATTTTGTATACGTGAGTGTTTTGACCTGATATGCAAATGATTAAAATTTGGTGTTCAAGGAACGAATAGTTTGATCTCCAGCGCATCGAAACTGCGCGTCCAGCAGATGTATATAAAGAGCAGTTCTTCAACAGTTGTTAAAACTTTCGGTTTGATTGCGATTCAGATTACGTTTCAACTACTTAAAAATGCCTCACCGCATGGTTCATGCTCATTACAAGCAACTGTCAGAGTTTAAAAGAGGTCGTATCATTGGATTGAAAGAGGCCGGTAGGTCAAATCGGAGAATCGCTCGTCATTTGAGTCGAAGCGATACGGCGATTCGAAGATGCTGGCAAGAATGGGTGGAAAATGGCAGAGTTCAGCATCAGGATGGCAGTGTTGCCAGATGGTCAAATCCAGATTTCCCCAATTCCCTTCCAATTTTTCCCCAAAAAGCGATGTTTTCTATCGAAATTCCCCAAATTCAAAAATTGTTTTTCCACTAATATTTTTATGAAATGAATCGACTTCCTCTGATATTTTTGTCTCTTAAAATCTCCCCCCCCCCCAAATAGCCAAATTTTCTTATAAAATTCCCCACTTTTTTTTTCCCATTTTCGCTTTTTTTTTCTTTATTTATCTTTTTTTATCTTTACTAATAATAAAGCTGAAACTCTCTCTGTCCGGATTTCTCTCTCTCTCTCTCTCTCTCTCTCTCTCTCTCTCTCTGTCACGATCTCTGTGACGCACCTAGACCGTTCGACCGATTTTCATGAAATTTGGCAAAGAATTAGTTTGTAGCTTGGGGGTGTGCACCTTTAAGCGATTTTTCGAAAATTCGATTTTGTTCTTTTTTTATTCCAATTTTAATAACATTTTCCCGAGCAAAACTATCACAAGATGAACGACTAAATTACCAAGTTATCATAATGTGGAACCATAACGTGGGCAAGCCAATTGGCGAGAAATTCATCATACATATTTATTCGTAAATATACAGGGGAACCAAAATACCTTTTAATTTTCACCTACGGGCAAAGCCGTGCGGGTGCCACTAGTCACAAATAGAAGCGCCTGACCAAGAGATAAGAAATAACCGAATATTTTTTTTCTACTCGCATTTACTACTCTGCTTCCGTATGTATATTTAAGCTATGGTTTTTGTATATATTTATCCAAGAACATTCTTCATCACACTTATTTTTGCCTGTTTGAAGTATCAACTAGTTACTCACGCAGAACTATTAATGCGACGCATAATATTCCACATAATGCGAAATGCGAATTCCATAAAGTTAAGCAAAGCTAAACCAGCGCTGTTTGATACAAACAATGTAACTACCAGATGTCAAGACGCGAATTTAAATACAAAAAAAAATTTCCCGAGGTTTTTATTTTCCCCCAGGTTTTTCCCAAGAAAAAATTTTTCCCCAAAGAATTCCCCTCAAAATCCATTTCCCCAAAAAGCACCAGATTTCCCCAAAATGGGGAAATTTCCCCCAATCTGGCAACACTGCAGGATGGTAGCGGTCGATCTTGGGTCACAACAGATCGTGATGACAGAGTGATTGTCCGATCAGCAGTCACAGCGCTTTCTTCATCTCTATGAACCATCAGATATTCAACCCAAACACCAGTGTCCATCATGACCATTTACAGACGGTTGGGACAACGAAATCCATGCTCGCGCCGACTGTTACGCCACCTGCCACTGACGCCTACTCACTGCCGAGTCAGATTACAGTGGTGCATGACTCGATCAGGTTAGAATGGTGCCGACTGGGGACGTATAGTCTTTAACGACGAATCTAGCTTCCAACTGTGCCATGACGATCATCGACGACGTGTTTGGAGACACCCAGGGCAGAGGGGGGAACCTGGTTTCACTTTTACACGCCACACTGGTCCTCAACAAGGCATTATGGTCTGGGGTGCCATTTCCTTTGATAACTGGACCCCTTTGATAGCAATTAGAGGTACACTTACTGCACAGTGGTACGTCGAACTTTCGACAGACTCTCAAAAGTATGGCCCAAGTCTAAGGCAACAAAAGCTTCATAAAATGTCCCGAAAGCCTCATTGAAGTGCTTGCTATAAATTTTAGGAGGCAGTGGCAATACCCCATTTCCTATTTTTGTTTTTCATTTTTTCACTAGTGTATAATATCTAGACACGGTCGACTTAATATGTCTGAAGCCAATCAATTTCGAGCCATAGTTCAATACCCACAGCATCTGTGTTTGCAAATGACCGCTTTCCATCATGTCAGCGAATGCATCCAGCAATGTCAGACTGCATCAGGTGAATATCTGGAAAGGAGTGATTTATTACTGAATTAGCAAATGCTATAAGAACCGACTCCCGCAGGCATCAAAATATGCACAGTAATCGATCATTACACAGTATACAACTTCTAATTTTGCCGCTCTTCCTCGACATTTGGTATTCAGGAGAGCTTTGTCCTATGAAGTAGGCGGGGAGGAGTCACTAGCGGCAAAAGAAACACCGCTTCCCAAATTGCAGTTGGCATCAGGTGTGCACATCAGATTGCACTTCGGTGGGAATCGAAAAACTTTTCTGGCCCACACAGGTTATTTTTAATTTTGTCGACGGAGGAATTACCGCACTAAATCAAACAACCATTCCTTTACCCCGTGGGCTGTGATGGCTTCGACCGCTTTTTTCTCAAGCTTGCTAATAACTGGATGGCTAAATCAATCTGAAATCATCAACAGAACTTCCCGAGGCTCTTGCGGGCATTATGACTGATGTTCTTTTCATGGGTTAAACTCGAGTCGGGTCTTGTTCTTGTTTTGCCTGAAAATGAAATCAAATATTCAGAGAATTATCTGCAGGTGGGGTTGAGAAAATGACAAAATTGAACTTTTATTTCCTCGCGGTTCATGTCAAAACGTTCATTTTTCAAAGTGCTCTTTCACAGAAAAAGACCATGACTGAAGCCAATTTATATAAAGAAACCTAAAGTCATTTATAAAGTTCTAAGCTTAAGGGAACGATGAGCAAAACAAACTCTTTACTCTGTTTTCTCAAACTTTTGCCGTCATTTTCATGCTAATAATTGTGATTGATTGAGCAGTCATTTAAACGAATAGACCACTTTTTAAAAATAATTGATCAAATATGGTACGAAGGCATTTTAACGATAAATCAAAGTTTAACCCAGGAAAAAATGTCAGCATAAAACCTGCATTGAACTACAGGTTTTAGGAAGGTTAATGCAGGTTTTTCAAAGGGAAAACTTGGATACAGGTTTAATGCAGGGACAATGCAGGTAATAAACAGGTTTTAGGAGGGTAATTTAACTTTGCATAAAACAACACAGGGATTTGACAGGTAGATGCAGTCACAGGAGAATAATTTGAACTTAGAAAATTTTCTACTGATATCAGTACAGGTTTTTCGGAGGAGAATTTAAAAGTAGGTTTTATGCAGGGAAAGTTCTAGTAATGTACAGCTTTTTACATGGGCGCCCATATGCAAAATTTGAAGAAGGGGGGGGGGCTCAGATATATTCGTTGTGGTTTTGCAAGATATTGTCCACATGGGAACCGCGTTTTCAGTTGATTAGAGTAATTGAAATTTCACATTTTTAATAACTTATTCATTAACGGTTGGAGAAGAAATGTTTTTACATTTTTGTAAAGAAAAGAGTACTAAAAGCAAAAAAGTTCTGATTTCTAAAGGAGAAGGGGGGGGGGAGGCTTGAGCCCCCCATTCCCCCTCATATGGGCGCCCATGGTTTTTTAAATCTATGATAATTGCAATTCAACGTTCTAAAAAATAGTACAGGTATTTGAGGAGTGAATTCAACCATTTTCGAAAGACTTTATAGTTTTCTACTGACAAACAAAACAGCAGGCCCGTCATCCCCCCCCCCCCCCCGGCTTTCGAAAACGAATGTGAGAGTGATTTTTGCTGTTTTCTTTCCTCCTAGTATAACTTACATTGCAGGTGTTACGCATCAGTTTTTCGGACAATTTTCTTTAATATAGTTATACTTTTAGATTGGATTTCCATTTCAAATGAGCTATTTTTGAATTGTTATCATCTGATTTTTTCCCTTTTAAATAAATATATTTATTCAAAACCGTAGTTTCAAACAATTGCTCCCCCCCCCCCCCCCCACCGCTTCTCTCCACGAAGAGCGTGCGGTATTCAGAACATTCAAGTGAAAAAAAAAATCAGTTTTCTATCCTGCCGGTAAAACAATATATTTTTTGTAAAAAATGCTTTTTTTAAGCAAGGGATCCTCCCCCCAGAGCACAAGAACACTCCCTTGTAAAACTACTGAACTTCCGAAGAAGCGAGATCCCCCAAAGAAGCGAAAAAAAATGTCGAAAGAATCCCTTCTGAAAATTTTAATGGCGCAATGATCCCCCCCCCCCCCGGATACACCCAGCTCAAAGAAAATCAATATTAAAAGAGACTTGAACGACTTTTTGCTGATAAACTTCTGTTGATCCTCACAGAATTTCTGAAAAACGAAAAACATGCATCATTTGAGCACAAAAGACATAATATTTTAAGTTTTTCATGATTTTTAAAAATAGATACTTTGTTCACCATGCAATCAGCAGATACTGCGCGTGCGCACAATGTAAAAGGCGGGAGGTTTCGACGATGCTTCACGAAAAAGTGGCAACAGCCAAAAGCCACTCGATCGCCATGTTGATTGTTTACGGAAGTGTATTTTCAGCTCTTTGCTCGTGTTAGTTAAATAAGTATTATGTGTATTAATCTTTCATCTTCCCCGCGAATATCAGTTTATTATTTAGTTCCGGAAGTCAGTAGCACTTCACTAAACTTATATTCAAAAACAGTTGACCATTAAAAATTTTCTTTAGTACTATATCTCTTAGCGATTCGTACAGTACTATGCGATTTTGATCTTACTCAGCAGGCTGGGTCTCACAAGGATTCGTACAAAATGCATCGCCAGAATGTATTCGATGCATCTTTTTTTTTTTTTTTTTTTTTTGAGTTTATCTTTATAAAAAATTTTTTGAGATCATGATTAATCTTTCTGTAGCTAAATTATGAAAGCTCCCATTTTGTCATGACAAAATAGAAACTTATTGTCGTATTAAATTGACAAAAGGAATTGTTTGAATTCCTTTTATTATTGATTATCATCCAAAAATCAACTCAACATAAAGTTTAATAAAAGACCTGCTTAAAACTTTCAAGCCGAAGACTTTTTTGATAACTTTTTATTAAAATACGTGTGAAAAAGAATTAATCTAGGTAAAATTTAGTTAAATTTATCTATTTTTAATTAATGAATTGTTGATTGTATATTAATTATTAATTAATTTTGTTTTATTATGATTATTTCTTGTGTGTACAATATTGTTGATTGCCTATCAAATTTATCAATATACCTGTCTAGTTATCAAAAGAGCTGAAAAACGACTTCCTTCCGTATACACGTATTCCACGGTAAGAAAAAGTTGTATTCAGTTTTAGGTTTTTAGTGATTCTTCCCTCTCAATTTATATATGTCTCAAACAGAAAAAAAAAAGTGAATTAAATTTTATTATTTAAAAAAAATCGAATAAAAGGGGATTAAAGGTTTAAGGGAGTGGCCGCTAGGGCTGGGCCATGTATTGTAAAAACCAGTGTACATCCTATATCGTTTAACCAGTTCAGAACTTTCCTCTAAACCTACGCATCAATATCTCACCGACTACGAATCCAAGCACCAATGTACAGACACAGGGCTTCAATTGTTGCCATTTTAATCTTAATTGTTTCAAAACACTTGTTGAAGCTGTGGCATCCCAATGGGAGGTCCAGGTCACTGTGACAAACCTACCAAAAATGTTCATTGTCGACAATTTTCTTGTGATTCGATAAATTTAGAGACTGCACATTAAAATTATTACTATTATGATTTTTTTAAAATTAATAATGATATTTAGATACATGTTTGTGCTCATGCTCGTATTTTATCATTCGGTAAAATTCAGAACATCATACGACAAATTAAGATTTTTTTTTGAGCAACTTAAAATTTTCTTTTTTTTGAATGACACAAATAAGACTAGAGACGTACCGAGTAGCAGTTTGACTGAGTGCTCGGCCGAGTACCGAGTTCCAATTATGTTTTAAGAAGAACCGTCGACACACACGTGACGAATTTTGAAATCATTGCAATAGTAGTATAGACTTCCATGTCTAAATAATCTTTTACAACTACTTGGTATTCGCCGAGTGCCTGATCAAGATTTGGCCGAGTACCCAGTACTCGGTACGTCTCTAAATAAGACAAAACAAGCTTTAAAAGCAAAATTGAAGTCAGGCGGAAAAAAGTCTCTTTCTTTTTTTTTTCAAAGAAGCAGCTTGTTGAAGTAAAAACTATTATATATGTATAGCACATCATCTAAAAATATAAAACAGTTCAGAAATTTTCTTCAGAGTCTGAAATCAAAATTTATAGAATGAAGGACCACTTGTTAAGGTAATTTTGTGTGTCAATAATTTCAGATATGTTTTGGACATGAATTAAAGTTTTTGACAATTATGTCAAAAAGAGGTTTTTGACACAACAGTAAAACCTGCGGTCACACACACAAAACCGGATAAAACCATCACCTGTCAAAAACTTGCCAACCCTGTGGATTGTGATAGAAAATTTTCATGAAAAATCATACGTTGTCTTGAAATCTTTTTTTCCCAGCCTCTCTTAAGTGTGCAACAATAATAATAAATATTGTTTTCAATGTTTCAAATTGATTAAAAGGTAAGTGAAGTAGTTTTTTATGTTTCATTTGGTTTTATTTCAGAAAGTATAAATTATATTATTTGCAATACTCTCAACCACTTTGGTGTCAAAAACTGATTTAAACTTGAAAACTAAAAACTGCTTAAGTTGATGCTGAGAAAATTATGCAAACTTTATGTGTAAAGTAATTTTTCAGCATGTGTTTATTTAATTATATTTAAAATATAACATTAATTGCATTAAATATATATGCTTCAATAATAACTTTAATCAATTATTGCTAATAACTTTAATAAAAGAAGTTCAAGTCATCATAGACCACATCAACATTTTATGATTGCTTGATCCAACCTAAGTTGAAATGACATGACATCTTTAGTAATAATACATCTGAAAGTCGCTCTGTCTGGATCTCTGTGACGTGCATAGCACCTAGACCGTTCGGCCGATTTTCATAAAATTTGGAACAAAGTTAGTTTGTAGCATGGGAGTGTGCACCTCAAGGCGATTTTTCGAAAATTTGATTTTGTTCTTTTTCTATTCCAATTTTAAGAACATTTTCCCGAGCAAAATTATCATAAGATGGATGAGTAAATTACCAAGTTATCATAACGAGGAACATAGGCCAGCCAATTGGGGAGAGATTCACCATACATTTTTTGTAAATATACAGGCGAGCCAAAAGACCTTTTAATTTCCTACTAAGGGCAAAGCCGTGTGGGTACCACTAATTTAAAATAAAATAGGTAACATTTGAAGGGTAATGAGGTGTCATATCAAATCATTACAGAAAAATAGAATATTTTGCCTCTCTCACATTTTTTGAGGAGATAATTTTTCTTTCCTTCTTAACTTCAGTAAAAACTGATCATTACAAATAATGCAACCTTGATGTAAATATGCAACTTAGTTTTCTTACATTTTATGAGACATACAACATCAAAACATTTGATTATTGTAACAGAAAAAAAAAAACTTCTAATGCTAAGTGTTCATAAATATGTAAAGTCAATAAACAGCTATTTTTAAAAAAATTATGCTTATGATAAAAAAAATAATATTCAGCCAACTCATAATAACTTGAAGTCCCAAAAGACCAGCTAAAAGGTACGAGTTATTGGTAGTTTGAGCTATGGGGAAGTTTCCACAACAGTCTCAAGAGTTTGGGAAACGATGAAAATTCGAGATAAAGGAATATTCAAGTTATCGAGATTTGACTCTATTTAATAAATTAATGATGATTAATAATAATACAGTAGCCCCTCGTTATATCGCTCTTGTCGAGAGAATATAAAAAAACGCCATATAACCGAGACCATTAAAAACAGTGATCTCTTTAACCTTCAAGTAACTCATATGTGCATCTAAAATTTTTCTGGCCTGTTCCTATATTAAGATGATTTTCCGAATAAAAGATAGTTGTCTTACCAAATACTTAGAAAACAAATTAAAAATATCTAAGTTTTTTTAATTGTTTTTTTTTCTGGTGAAATAAGAAATCAAATTAATATTTCAATTTAATTATAATTAAGAATTCAAATTGATATCTTGAATATTTTACATGCCCTGCCGGTCATGTTTGCCTGAAAAATAGATGCCCAAATAAAAATTTTACATGTTCGGTTTTTTATTGAAAATAACAAAAATATTTAAATTTGTCATATAGCATTAATCAGACAAAAAATTTAACAGCATTATATCTGAAACAAGAATTATTTCAATATTAAACAGAAATGGAAGTTTAAATAAATAGTACATAATAAGTTGCCAGTAAAATTACCAATAATCAATAAAAAAAAAAAAATTATAATAATTATATGCCAAGCCGGGCATATAAGGGTCAATTGTCCAATCAGAATTTTTACAAGCCCCAGGTATGTTGGGCAATATAATTTTTGAGCCCTGCTAGATACATTTAAGGATTTTAAATTGAAATGAATTTACTTTACACCTAAGACACAAATACATGAACTGCTTTAAATTGACCTGAAATAAAGATACAAATAATATGGTTAAAAATTTTCACCACAGTTATTTGGTATTCAGCCAGATATTCAGTTAGGATTTTGACCAAATATTCGGTTTTTAGCAAAATTTGGTACTCAATGCATCTTCAAATTTAATTGCTATTATTTCTTAAATTGTATAAATCTTATGTACTGCTGTGAGTCATGTCACAGTTGTTAGGTAGGGACCTCAAGTTAGTAAAGCCCTGACCGCTTTGGGTTTATTCTGCCTTGGAGGTCGTAGCTAAATAATATAGATGCAAGCAATGCAGATCTATTATTCGAATAATAATCATTTAAGTTCTCAACAGGGATGCCAAAATATTTTGTGTTAACCGAATTTCGTGTTAATCGATTTCCACGTTTACCGGATTTTGTGTACGCACACATATTTTTTTTTTTTGTTCTTGTGTCTCAGAAAATATAAGAACCAAGTACCTTTGTACAAAAATGTACACCCAAGCATTTATGTTTATAATTTCTAAGTAAGAAACAAGTAATTCGAAACAGAGGCAATGGCTATTCGAACCAGTTCTCTGCGATAGTGCATTTTCAAACATCTGATTTTTCCTTGATCTCAAGACTGGAATTTCACTGCTGTGTTGATGGGTAAAAAAAAACACTTTATCGCTTTTAGACCTTAAACCTCTACTTGGGCAGAACAAGTGTCCAGAATTAGACTTTTTTTTTCACAATGAAATTTTAAATCTAGGTTTGTCAGCCATTTGTCGAAGATTTCACTGTTCATCCCAGCTTTTTTTACTGTAAGCATAATCTACAGCTAAATTTAGTACTTTCTTGAACAACGTGGTTTTCCCGATTTTCCTTCCCGAGGAAAGGAATTTTCTCGCTGCCAGCCATGTCGCTTGCATTCAAATGCAGATCTTTCGACTTTCGAAAGTAATTTTATGTTAAAGTATGGAGATTTTCTTTTCCCTTTTTCTTCAATACCTTGAAATTTTCTTTGTCTTATGTGGGATTTCGTCTAAATCCTCTTCATGTTAAAGAAATGGTTTAAGACTAATTTGTAGCTTTGTCTGACAAGGAATGGCATTTCATTCGCGTTAAGCAAGTTCGTTTTAACAAGGTTCGACTGTATAACATGTTATAATTGCCGAAGCTTAAATAATTAAATATTTTCAGAATCACAGAGGTGTGGCATTTGATCAAACTAGAAAATTAGTTAAAATTATTTATGCGATTTTATTTTCAATTCAAATTTTAAACTTTCTTTCACCATATCCTATTTATATCAATAAATTTATTCAATGATTTTAACCTGCTTATGTATTAGAATTTGCACGTTAACTAGTTTTTTGCATTTTGAAATATATTTATTTAGTTTGGACATTTTGACATTTTCCGTTTCGTAGTTTTTGCAGCAACTCCAAGATTTTGTGGATATTTTTAAAATTTGTTTTTATTTTCTTATTCTTTTAAAATAGATATATTTTTGCAAACTTGAACAATTGTGTCATAGGGACAGGAAACCGTTTTTTCTAAGAAAAATGATATTTCTTTCTCTGTCTGGTGAACAATACAGAGCAGACATTGTACAACAATGAAAGAAAAGTTGCTTTGCAGTCATTCAGTAAAGAAGCTATTATGAGCTGTTTTCTAAGCTGCATCCAGCTTTAAAGGAACAAGCATTAGGAGTTCCAGTTCCAAGTTAGCATACTTTATTCTGAGTATAAGTGTGGGTGGATGCGTCAAGACTGTTTCTAATCATACATGAATATTGTCGCAACCCATTGGTTCAGACGCTCTTCACTCCTTGTGTTTACAAATCTTGATACAGTTTTGCATGTGATCTATCTATAGGTGTTTCAAACGAGGGGCTCTGTAATAAAGAAGCCGTGAATACCAGCGCTGACCCTTTGTCTAGCGGTGTGAGAAGTCTGACTTTGAATGGGGAGGTCCTAGGTTCGAATCCCAGTTTGGACATAGATGTACTTTCTCTCTCCTGTCCTTGTGCAGGGGCGAACTGGCCCATCGGACCACAGGCCGGTGCTTCCACCTGCCTGTGCTTCCTCGAAACTAGAACTTCAGATTTTTTTTTGCGCTCTCAAACCTGTGGCCTTCACAGATTTTTTTTATGCCTCAAACAGGTTTTTTTTTTTGGCTTCAACTTTTTTTTCTCCTTTTTCACACCTGTGCTCCTTATTTTTTATCCTTTTGCTCCCTCGGTTTTCATCCTGCGCCCCCAAACTGGTGCGCCTTTGGTTTTTTTTTTTTCTATTTCCAGCTTCCTGAACCTGTGCACCTTTATTTTTAATTTTTGCGCCCTTTGGGAATCAAGGTTCACACCCACTTGGGGGATCTAGTCCGCCCCTGCCTTTGAACGTTCTGTGAATAATAGCTCACCCGTTAAACGTGTCCTTATGGCATGTGTGTGTACAGCGGAAATCAGACTTTACTCCAAATTACAGTACAGTTGGAAAAGTGAAGCAACCTACCCCAAAAGTTGCCAACCCAGTCGGCACAAGACAACAACTACATGTGTTTGACTTTTTTTAGACATAGAACCTGTACAGGGTCTGAACGTAAATCGAAAGCTTTTCAACGCCGGTTATAATGGATTAAAAAGCCTGTACAGAGCCTGCCGGTAAATCAAAGGTGCAGGCTATTAACAGTTATTTCGGACAAAAAAACCTGAACAGAGCCTGCAGGAAAATCGAAGGCACAGGTTATTAGCAGTTATTTCGGACAAAAAACCTGAACAGAGCCTGCAGGAAATCGAAGGCACAGGTTATTAGCAGTTATTTCGGACTAAAAAACCTGAATAGAACCTTCAGGTATCTCGAAGGCGCAGGTTATTAGCAGTTATTTCGGACTAAAAAACCTGAACAGAGCCTGCAGGTTTTGATCAGGTTTTACGTAGGGAAATCAGTCCGAAATAACTGCTAGTTTTACGAGGATTTTTTTTTGAAGGTTTTACGCTGACATTTTTTCCTGGGACTGTTCTGTAATTCGATAAGTTTTTACTTTAGAAATTGAATAATACAAAATTGTATGAAATGAAGCGGTTTCAATTTACATATTGCGCAGAAGTTGGAAAAAAATGCCAAGCCAGATATTGTTTATGGTATATTTTCTACAAATAATTTCAAAAATTCCAAAGACTGCTTAACATTTCAGATAGTTAGCCCCTCAATCACTTAATCAAACTCATTTATCGTCTATATCAACCACATTCATTTTCGCAATGAAAGATTCAACGCATTCTACTCGCAGTCGGCAGGATTCGAACCTACGCGGGAAATTCCCAATGGATTTCAAGTCCATCGCCTTAACCACTCGGCCACGACTGCCTCGAGCAAGGCTCAATTTTTTGTAACAGAAACTTTAAATTACAAAAAAATTCCCCACAGAAATATTTTTTTCTAATATCATACAAAAGTCTTGTGATAATTATTTACATGTTTTCTGTAGTTTATAAATAAAAAATAAAGGTGAACCAGAAAAATGAGACACATATGAATAGAGAAGACATACAGATGCGAAATTGTCCATTTTCAGCACATAAAATCTACCGGGCTAATTGCATTACATAATAGTATTTCAAAGGTTTTCATCATTTCAATCTTCCATGCCTGTGAACACACTTTTTTTGTAGGAAAAAAAATTGTTTGTTAGGGAGATTCTGACTTAAAATCCCTAGACCTTGTTCTCTTTCAATATTCCTCTATTCTGTATTAATTTTTTATTAGTATGAAGAAAAATCCAATTGTTGTCGAAACGAAACATGAAACAGAAAGGAACATTATTAAAAAATTTACTTTCGTCTTGGACTTCAATAGTGTGACTGATGTACGTTAAATCCGAAAATCTAAAAATTCATCCGTTCCAGTTAGTTCTGAAACACAACGTCGCAGTCGGTAGGATTCGAACCTACGCGGGAAGATCCCAATGGATTTCTAGTCCATCGCCTTAACCACTCGCCCACGACTGCTCGGTGCTAGGCACATCGCCCTTAAATTTCTCTTAACTGAAAGGCATTTTACAGTGTTTATTCAGTGTGGAATATATTTTATATTTCTTTTGTCTTGAAAACAAAATAAATATCCCGCGATTGTACCGTGAACAATTTAAAAAACTTCTAAAGGAAACACAATGATTGTTTTACTTGACTTGATCACAAGGAATAAAACTTAATTATTTTTTGTGTCTTTTCCCTAATTTATAATAATAAATTCTTCGAATCTCATTTATGTACGGCAGATAAAGTTTTTTTTTCAAGTTAAGAATCAAGAAGGTTTTAAAAATTTATATCCAAAGGACAGCGAAAAACGATACTCTATGGGGAAGAAAGCAAATATTATATATTTCAAAATTTTGTGCGTTAAAAACTCGTGCGCTGTCAAAAGTTCTAGTTCCCGGAAAGGAGGAATTACTTCCAGGAACTCGCAGTTGACAGGATTCGAACCTGCGCGGGAATGTCCCAATGGATTTCGAGTCCATCACCTTAACCACTCGGCCACAACTGCTGTTCGTCCAAGGAAAAAATTTAAACCAAACTACTGTTCTGTAATTCGATAACAAGTTTTTACTTTAGAAATTGAATAATACAAAATGGTATGAAGTGAAGGGGTTTCAATTTACATATTGCGCAGAAGTTGGAAAAAACTGCCAAGCCAAATAATGTTTATGATATATTTTCTACAAATAATTTCAAAAATTCCAAAGGCTGCTTAACATTTCAGATAGTTAGCCCCTCAATCACTTAATCAAACTCATTTATCGTCTATATTAACCACATTCATTTTCGCAATAAAAGATTCAACGCATTCTACTCGCAGTCGGCAGGATTTGAACCTACGCGGGAAATTCCCAATGGATTTCAAGTCCATCGCCTTAACCACTCGGCCACGACTGCCTCGAGCAAGGCTCAATTTTTTGTAACAGAAATTTTAAATTACAAAAAAATTCCCCGCAGAAATATTTTTTTCTAATATCATACAAAAGTCTTGTGATAATTATTTACATGTTTTCTGTAGTTTATAAATAAAAAAAAAAGTGAACCAGAAAAATCAGACACATATGAATAAAGAATACATACAGATGCGAAATTGTCCATTTTCAGCATATAAAATCTACCGGGCTAATTGCATTAGATAATAGTATTTCAAAGGTTTTCACCATTTCAATCTTCCATGCCGGTGAACACACTTTTTTTGTAGGAAAAAAATTGTTTGTTAGGGAGATTCTGACTTAAAATCCCTAGACCTTGTTCTCTTTCAATATTCCTCTATTCTGTATTGATTTTTTATTAGTGTGAAGAAAAATCCAATTGTTGTCGAAACGAAACATGAAACAGAAACGAACATTATTAAAAAATTTACTTTCGTCTTGGACTTCAATAGTGTGACTGATGTACGTTAAATCCGGAAATCTAAAAATTCATCCGTTCCAGTTAGTTCTGAAACACAAAACAGAACCTCGCAGTCGGTAGGATTCGAACCTACGCGGGAAGATCCCAATGGATTTCTAGTCCATCGCCTTAACCACTCGGCCACGACTGCTCGATGCTAGGCACATCGCCCTTAAATTTCTGTTAACTGAAAGGCATTTTACAGTGTTTATTCAGTGTGGAATATATTTTATATTTCTTTTGTCTTGAAAACAAAATAAATATCCCGCGATTGTACCGTGAACAATTTAAAAAACTTCTAAAGGAAACACAATGATTGTTTTACTTGACTTGATCACAAGGAATAAAACTTAATTATTTTTTGTGTCTTTTCCCTAATTTATAATAATAAATTCTTCGAATCTCATTTATGTACGGCAGATAAAGTTTTTTTTTTCAAGTTAAGAATCAAGAAGGTTTTAAAAATTTATATCCAAAGGACAGCGAAAAACGATACTCTATGGGGAAGAAAGCAAATATTATTTATTTCAAAATTTTGTGCGTTAAAAACTCGTGCGCTGTCAAAAGTTCTAGTTCCCGGAAAGGAGGAATTGCTTCCAGGAACTCGCAGTTGACAGGATTCGAACCTGCGCGGGAATGTCCCAATGGATTTCGAGTCCATCGCCTTAACCACTCGGCCACAACTGCTGTTCGTCCAAGGAAAAAATTTAAACCAAACTACTGTTCTGTAATTCGATAACAAGTTTTTACTTTAGAAATTGAATAATACAAAATGGTATGAAGTGAAGGGGTTTCAATTTACATATTGCGCAGAAGTTGGAAAAAACTGCCAAGCCAAATAATGTTTATGATATATTTTCTACAAATAATTTCAAAAATTCCAAAGACTGCTTAACATTTCAGATAGTTAGCCCCTCAATCACTTAATCAAACTCATTTATCGTCTATATCAACCACATTCATTTTCGCAATAAAAGATTCGGCGCATTCTACTCGCAGTCGGCAGGATTCGAACCTACGCGGGAAATTCCCAATGGATTTCAAGTCCATCGCCTTAACCACTCGGCCACGACTGCCTCGAGCAAGGCTCAATTTTTTGTAACAGAAACTTTAAATTACAAAAAAATTCCCCACAGAAATATTTTTTTCTAATATCATACAAAAGTCTTGTGATAATTATTTACATGTTTTCTGTAGTTTATAAATAAAAAATAAAGGTGAACCAGAAAAATGAGACACATATGAATAAAGAAGACATACAGATGCGAAATTGTCCATTTTCAGCATATAAAATCTACCGGGCTAATTGCATTACATAATAGTATTTCAAAGGTTTTCATCATTTCAATCTTCCATGCCTGTGAAC